>NW_005236970.1:0-238 GCF_000412655.1 Myotis brandtii
GCAGTATTTCATCTTTTCTTATGGCTGAGTAATATTCAGCTATAATAGTGTATATGTACTGTAAGAACAGGAAATAATATTGAATAGGTACTGTAAGGACAGGAAAAAAGGCCTTTCTTTTCTTTTGCTGTAACCTTCCACAATTTATGAGAAGCACCTTGTAATGAATCCCCAAGATTGTAGCTCCTCTGATTCAAACAACAAGACAAGTTACTCTCAAGGCTACATTCTTGCATAC
>NW_005236971.1:0-238 GCF_000412655.1 Myotis brandtii
GAGGGGGGACTGCCATGTGTCACACAGAAACGAATATTTCCAAAGTAACATTATTTTGCAGGTAGGAATCACCCAATTGATTCCTTTCTGGGCAGCAAAATATTGATGGTAACACATTCAGAGTCCATCAGGAGTTCTTAATTTGGAACTTTCAGAATTAATATTCGTTGAACATGTTTGAACTCAGACTCTGAAGTTTTAACTATATTTTTGATGTATAGCATAAATAGTCTCCTTT
>NW_005236972.1:0-238 GCF_000412655.1 Myotis brandtii
TATATATATATATAAGCCCAGTGACCAGAATGGCAGAACGACCGGCACGACTGGTGGTTATGATGTGCACTGTGGCCTGATCCAGGCCCCTATCAGCCCCCAACATCCCGATTGGGGGCGGGGTCAGTGGGCCAACCACCCATGGCCCCCCCCACCCGCCGGCCCTCCCCAATGGGCTCCCATCGGGACAGGCTGGCCGGAACCCACTTGTGCACAAATTCGTGCACCGGGCCTCTAG
>NW_005236973.1:0-238 GCF_000412655.1 Myotis brandtii
GCCAATCATAACCCTTCCCTGTAACTGATACTTGGGAGGGGTAGTGGAGTTTGAGGCAACATTAGATAGGATGGAAAGCTACTCCAACCAGTTACTTTTGAACGGGCACCTGAATAACAAGAATCTGCCTGGCAGGGGTGGCTCAGTGAGCATCTACCTGTGAACCAGGAGGTCACGGATCCATTCCCTTCGGGGCACAAGCCTGGGTTGCCGGCTTGATCCCCAGTGGGGGGCGTGC
>NW_005236974.1:0-238 GCF_000412655.1 Myotis brandtii
TTACCTCTCCCCTCAAATGACCCTCAAATGAGGTAGCTCTTGAATCTCAATCCTATCACTCACCCTGATTCCCATCGTTGTAGCTCTTTCTCATGTGTTCTTTCTCAGGGCTCTGCTGAGTGACTAGCTGGTATTGCTCATTCTGAAACTGTAGAAAGGTTAAGATGCTCCTCTTGGTCTAAGAACTGTCTTTGCAAATGTAATTGGTTAAGATGAGGTCAAGCTAGAGTAAAATAAG
>NW_005236975.1:0-238 GCF_000412655.1 Myotis brandtii
AAGGGGTGGATAGCGGCAACGTGCTGGGGAGAACTGACCATGTACTGTAGCTACTCAAGGCGCTGCCACCCAGAGCTGATCTGTGTGTGAAACACGCTGACAGCAGTGACCACCTGGTCAGATCCACACGGGGTGGACCTGCAGGCTCGGCAAAGAAGGGAAAATCCCTCATGTTAAACAGTCACCGAGGAATCCTGCTTCCACTTAAAGGCCACAGATCTACTCAGACTCCAGTTCA
>NW_005236976.1:0-238 GCF_000412655.1 Myotis brandtii
AGCATTCATAGACTGAGATACCTATAATACCAACTCTACCATTGATCTGAAGGAAACCTATTCATTTAAACTGACAAAAACATACTGTCATTTTCATTTCATTACAAAGCATGCCAATGTAGCAGAAACATTTTGATTGATTGAACATCTTTTTCTCAATCCAAGTAGTAATTGATCAGCTTACTAAAGTTCAACAACTCAAGTCAAAGCAGAAAAGTCTTTTCTTTCTTTCTTTCTT
>NW_005236977.1:0-238 GCF_000412655.1 Myotis brandtii
GGCCCCAGTCGCACCCGCAGGCAGCGCTGGAACCGCTGCTCACACCCACTGCTAGCCCTTGGCGCCAGCCCCAATCGCTCCATGCCTTCAGCAGGTGAGAGCGAGGCCAGAGTGTGGGAGTGGTGGCAGCAGGAGCGGGGCTGCAGGGAGGGGAGGGAGGTGTGGTGGGAGGGGCCGGGGAGGGGTGCGAAGGATAGGCCAAGACCCGCCCCTATGCCCACCACAGCCTCGTGACCCA
>NW_005236978.1:0-238 GCF_000412655.1 Myotis brandtii
TTGTCATGGTTTGTGTCTGTCCAGTGAGATAGTCAGCTTAAGTCTGGGTTCTCAGGCAAAAGCACTACACAGAGGCCTGTCTCCCGTTGTTAATTGCAAAGTGGACAGAGTACAATAAGGAGGACTTAGGGAGTGAGTATTATTAATCTGATCTTTTTTTGCTTCTCTCTAAAAAAAAAAAAAAGGGAACATAAGGGTGTCTGGCTCTTTCCACACAGCTACTGAAAGTGCCCTCTAA
>NW_005236979.1:0-238 GCF_000412655.1 Myotis brandtii
CCAAATAAGGTCAGAAAACAAATGTGTTCTGTTAACTTGATTTCCATTCTTTGAGTTGAATCACAGAGTATAGAAAACTTGTTATAGCCAATGGAGAAATATAGCAATGGTTCCAGGGTTTCTACTCTCTAATTTCCTTTTAAAAGAATTAACCCATTGTAGGAATTTATTTTTCAGGTGAGTCATAAGGTATGATTGAAGACTTTCCATCCTTGCCCGGCTGGATGGCTCAGTGGTT
>NW_005236980.1:0-238 GCF_000412655.1 Myotis brandtii
GGTAAAAATGATACTTTATAATGCTTTTCAGGTTGTAGAAAATTCTCTCATAAACAGGTGAAATTAGAAAATGGGGCATTAAGTTATAAATCTGTCTGGATATTTTGTTTTCTTGACCTTTTAAAATTTAGCTCAAATAACTCCGTGTCTGAGACACTTTCCTTCTATCACATAACTGAACAAGGCTTCCTTACATTATCCTTGTGTCTATTCAACTTTCTACAGCGAGTATAAGAAT
>NW_005236981.1:0-238 GCF_000412655.1 Myotis brandtii
AATACCAATGTGGATTTTTCATAGTTTCTCATATTCATATGTTGCAGTTTTCTGAAAATGTTATGAATTTTGGTTATTACCTGTACTTACATTGTGGTTTGTATTTCAGAGTAACTCAGCTATTATGCAAGTGGCAACTAAATTTATGTACAAATGGAATTCCCCATGAAGTCAGATAACACCATGCTCCCTTCTTTATGCAGCAAATCATACCAACCACAGAAAACTGATAAAGGTC
>NW_005236982.1:0-238 GCF_000412655.1 Myotis brandtii
TCATTTGTCCTTCTGAGCTTTCTGGGCAGACTGGTGACTGCCAGCTCCAGCTGCCTCCTTGTCCACTGTTTTGATGGCACCTGTGTGTCTGTCTCATGTCACGAACAGCAAAATGGCTGAGAGGAGGACAGTCAGAGAAGCTCCCAACACACACGGGCTTGCCAGGAACCGTATCAATGATGGCAGCAAATTTGCAGGCAATGTGAGCTGCGTGACAGTTCAGCACAGGTGCATGTCC
>NW_005236983.1:0-238 GCF_000412655.1 Myotis brandtii
AAAGAGGGCCAAATATAATCATGGAGTACACCATCTTTCAAAAAGCACGAAAAAAAGAACAGTGTATAAGCCAATAAGCAACAACAAGCCCTCCCATCCCATCCCATTCCTCGAAAAACAAAGCAAAACAAAACAAAACTTTGCACCTACATACTGTGAAACCTGTCTATGCACTAAATTCATCCATGTAGCAAACACATTATGTTTTTCCTAAGCCTTAAAACATTGTCCTAGCTGC
>NW_005236984.1:0-238 GCF_000412655.1 Myotis brandtii
TGATTTGCATATTATGCTTTTATTATTATAGATGGTGATGTTATGCAGCTATTTAGTGTCAGAGCCAAGACTAGCACCCTTGTGAAACTTCCATTATTTGCAGCTACTTAGTGTCAGGGCAAAGACCAGAATCCTTGTGAAACTACCATTATTTGCAACAAACCACACCAAATGCCATGCTACCTGTTTTAGCAATAGCCTTAAGTGACCACCTCCCCACACATAAGACACAGGATTG
>NW_005236985.1:0-238 GCF_000412655.1 Myotis brandtii
GATGAGAGGCATTTTGTTAGATGTTCGGCACTCATTATCTTATTTAATTCTAGGAATGAACCAGAGAGGTGGGCTTTATCACCCTCATGTCTGGATGAGGAAGCTGAGATTGAGACAGTAAGCGACCCCAAGCTAGTAGAGAGTGGAGTCCGTATTTGAATCTATATTTATGATCTATCTGCTACCAAATGATGGTTGTGGTCATTTTATAGTATAAAAATAAATGATTGCTTGTGCA
>NW_005236986.1:0-238 GCF_000412655.1 Myotis brandtii
CTCAGACTGGACTGGCCAACCCCTCCCAAAGTCTGAGGCATTTCCTGGGCCCTTACCCCAGCCGCCCAAGCGGCAGGCAAGGGGGATTCTGGAAAGTGGGCACACATCCTGGCACCCTGAGTCCATGAGCCTTTCCTCTTACTTACTGACCCTCCCAGAAGCTGATGTGTAGGAGTTGGGGGTACCCAAGACAGGGAGTCTAGACCCATTTGGGGCTCAACCCCCTATACCAGTGGTC
>NW_005236987.1:0-238 GCF_000412655.1 Myotis brandtii
ATGCTGCCACCTCATCAGAGTGAGAATTACAGTTGCTTGTGTAGCCTCGGGCAGTGTGTAAAAGGGGAAATCAGCTCCGCATTAAAGGGAAATGAGTATTTGTTTTGAAATGTATTTAAAAGCTCTGGCTGGTTAATTATTTAAGAACCATCAGGGGATCTCAGCTACCATGGAAACCTTTGGCTCTGTGATTCCTTCCTGGACCCATCAGACACCCCTTCAACAACACACACACACA
>NW_005236988.1:0-238 GCF_000412655.1 Myotis brandtii
AAAACACCACAGAGCCTAACACAGAGCAGCTGCTCAGACAACGGTCACTGTCGCTTGCTGTCACCTGGAGAGAGGGACCGACAGGTGGGCCCGCAGGTTGGTCTCGAGCCCTCTCCTGCCCCTCTCTTGGGTCCTTTTGGCAAAAAGGAAGCAGCTTTGAGATACTCATAAAGCATCTGCTCCCCAGGGAACCTGCAGGGGACGGGGGTGATGGAAGTGCCCGCAGACAGCCACGGGG
>NW_005236989.1:0-238 GCF_000412655.1 Myotis brandtii
GTTGTTCCACCATTCAGCCTATTTGCCTTTTATTATATAGGAGAAGGAGGATATTACAAACAACTATATGCCAACAAATTGGACAGTCTAAATGAAGTGGAGAAATTCCTAGAAATACACAATCTTCTAAAACTGAGTCAGGACGAATCCAAGAATCTTAATAGAGCAAATATAACTAATGAAATCAAAGCAGTAATAACAAAAACTCCCAGCAAACAAAAGTCCTGGACCGGATGGC
>NW_005236990.1:0-238 GCF_000412655.1 Myotis brandtii
AAGCACTCCACACCCTTTCCCCTCTCCCTCCCCCCCGATGCCCCCCTCTGGCTCTAACATAAGGGCCCTATTTTCTTCCTAAATTGCCCCACGACTTAAAGAATGTCTCACAAATCCAGAGTCTGAATGGAAAGCAAGCCGGGCCCCGCGGTAATTGAGGAGTTATGGAAAAGCACTTAATTGTCCTCAGATGTTTCGAATTTATTAAAAGCCTGCGACAGGGCCCCCGTAATCATTT
>NW_005236991.1:0-238 GCF_000412655.1 Myotis brandtii
GGAAATGTTCTTTGCAGAGGTTAAAATCATATAATGACTTAAACATTATTTTATATACTCATTGGTATTATGTACTGCAGGATAAATGCCATGCCTCTTATTGGTTATGCATTAAAATGGCTCACTATAGGTTGAGTGTCATCCTGTGCACCAAAGGTTATTTTTTAAAAAGTTATATGTAAGTTTTTTGTGGCTTACATTACATACAGCATTTTATATATATAGTAATACTTAATTA
>NW_005236992.1:0-238 GCF_000412655.1 Myotis brandtii
ACATCTATATGAGAGAGACACATCAATTGGTTGCCTCTTGAATGAGCCCCCACTGAGGCAAGGGATTAAACCTTCAACAGAGGTATGAGGTATGTACCCTTGAATAGGAATCAAACATGAGAACCTGTGGTCCTCAGGCTGATGCTCTAACTACTGAACTAACCAGCCAGAGCTGCTCCTTTTCTTGACTATTTGTCATTGAGAGCAATTTGACAGTATTCATTAAGTTTAAATCAGC
>NW_005236993.1:0-238 GCF_000412655.1 Myotis brandtii
ACCTTTGTGACTCTCCCTGTATTTCTGAGTTAGGTTAAAAGTATGACATCATGCCAATTAGGAACCTCAGAGGGAAACCCAGTGTCAAGTGTCAGGGACAGACTTAGATCCACATCTCATCAGTGAACTTATGTGACGTGCCCTGTGTGGTGGGTGCTTTTCATGTGTATTGTCCCATCTGATGTTCACTACCAGCCCCACTTGTGAGAGGAGGCAGTGGACAGTTCGAGAGGTTAAG
>NW_005236994.1:0-238 GCF_000412655.1 Myotis brandtii
CATCATCACCATCAATACCATCAATACATCATCACCATCACCACCGTCACCATCACCACATCACCATCAATACCATCAGCACCATCAATACCATCAGCACCATCACCATCAGATATTGTAATGAGAATTCTTTTTGGTTACTCCTCACCCAAGATATTTTTTCATTGATCTTTAGGGAGTGGAAGAGACAGACAGAAACACTGATGTGAGAGAAACACATCACTTGGTTGCCTCCTGC
>NW_005236995.1:0-238 GCF_000412655.1 Myotis brandtii
TGGGGGTGGGGGATGGGGAGTGTCTGGAAATCAAAATGTAAAACCAAGAGGAGGTGGGAGTTTGGATGCCGACTCTACAGCAGGGAATAATTGAGAAGGAAAAACAAAAAGTCCGATTCTGGGGCAGCAAATGAGAAATGAAATCCTCAGTTGGGCCAAAATAAAAGGCAAAATTCCCCCGGATAAATCAGGGTCAAGGCCAGTACAATCTAATGAAAGCAGAATATTCACAGTGAGG
>NW_005236996.1:0-238 GCF_000412655.1 Myotis brandtii
CGCTGGGTGGAGAGTGACCAGGAGAAGGGCAGGGCTGGATGCAGAGCAAGAGGAGGGGTGGGGAGGGGCCCCGCGTGAAGGCGAATTTTGGGGAGGAAGAGGGTGCGTCTCAGGCCGGCCCCGCCCAGCACCTGCCCCTCGTCGCTATTCCAGTCATGGGGGCGCGGAGCTGCCAGAGTGAGAGGGAGGAACTCCCCCGCCCCGCCACCTACACACACACACACACACACACACACAC
>NW_005236997.1:0-238 GCF_000412655.1 Myotis brandtii
TTTGGAGTCGGGAGGGAGGCAGGAGGGGCCTGCTGACTGGTGTGTGAACGGAAGGAGAGCCAATGGAGCGCGGCTCGGAGCCTGCCTGCTGCACCTGGTCGCAGAGCGAGAGGCCCCTGGCCCGGGTCACGGGTCACAGGTCAGAGGTCACACTGCAATTCCCTGGGTGACTCCTGTGCCTGAGTGGACAGTGTGACCCAGGCTAGGCCGCCCAGAGCAGCTCACACATGGGGGTCAC
>NW_005236998.1:0-238 GCF_000412655.1 Myotis brandtii
CCGGCTCCGGGGCCCTGGGCGCACGGGTCCCTCCCTGGGCGCCAAGGTCCCGGGTCATTTTCTTTTCGCCGGCACCCTGAAGACGGCTCCCTTTTTCCCCGCCCTCGTCCTCTCGGACCCGCGGCCGGAGCCAGACGCCGCCAGGTTTATTGACCTTAGGTCGGCTTCGGGGCTTTATCAGACCCGGCGGGGCGTCCCGCGGCGCACCGGCCCCTCTCTGCACGGGCGCGGGGCGGGA
>NW_005236999.1:0-238 GCF_000412655.1 Myotis brandtii
TCCATCTCTCTCTCCCTCTTCTTTCCTCTCTGAAATCCGTAAAAATATATTATATAAAAAAAGAACAATGTTTTTAATGTCAGCTAATACCTAGTTTATAAACAAATGTCCCCAGGTGCCTAAAAACGTCTCTTTCCCAGTGGATTTATTTGAATTTGGCTCCAAAAGCTAATCACACATTAAATTTGCTTATGTCTTTTCAGCCTCATTTCCTATACAGAACCATACTCTTTTTCCC
>NW_005237000.1:0-238 GCF_000412655.1 Myotis brandtii
ACAGTGGGAGCACCACTCAGCTGACCAACAGGTGCCAGATGCCAGGCTCACAGCTGGCAAATGCACCTGTGGCGGCGTGGGCCTCTCCCGCCTCTGCGGCAGCGCTACCAAGTGGCTGCAGTAGCAGGCATAGTGGGCCAGGATGAGCAGGAGCGGCACAGTGCCTGGCCCTGGCTCGGGCTCCTCCCTGGTTGCCTGCGGCTTTGTGCACTACTACATCCCTCGGGGGATGTTGGAC
>NW_005237001.1:0-238 GCF_000412655.1 Myotis brandtii
GTAAAGTACATGAAGATTAACAGAAAAGAAGGATGACCCCCCCTCCCCCAAAGGGGATGACCGCTCGTGAATGCCTTCAGCGTGTGCCGGGCTGGCATGCAGGAGGCATGAACGTGTGGGCGTTCCTGCTTCTCCCCTGGGACGCCTGCCTGGCCTGCACGAGGGGCGCTGTGCTCTGGAGCCTGACCGTGAGCAGCGATCGCGGCTCCACGCGTGAGCTGACCCCTCGCGTGAGGAC
>NW_005237002.1:0-238 GCF_000412655.1 Myotis brandtii
CAGTGACCTCTTGGTGCATGGGTCCATGCTCAACCACGGTGCTGCATTGGCTGGGCAGCATATCATAATTTTTAATAGCTTTTGTGAATTAATGGAACTAACATTTCTTGGATAAATCTCCACTATTACATGTAAGGTACTGTGATAACAATTTTTATACTTATACTGTAAAATCCCTACAGAATTTATAATTAGGCATTAATAACTTTATTTGAAAGATAAAAAAGTAATGCTCAAA
>NW_005237003.1:0-238 GCF_000412655.1 Myotis brandtii
TTTTACAACACTCCAGGATATTAACATGGTTTAATATTTCATATTAGATGTTATTTCTCAGTTGGCCCCAAAATTTCTGATTTTTTTGAAAGGTGCTGAGATAGCTGATCACTCCCAAAGAATACAGATGAATATTGCCTTAGCTTTCTAACAAAATTGAAGAAGTTTATTAGAGGAAATGATAATCCTTATAGAAGAGAGCAGTACAGTGAGCAGTAAGTTTTAAGATAGGAATAGT
>NW_005237004.1:0-238 GCF_000412655.1 Myotis brandtii
CTGATCTCTGTGGGGAGTTGTCACCTCAGCTGAGAAAAATGTCTTGTATTGCCCGAGGAAGTGGTTGCCCTCTTTACAACCCCGACTGGGTTGCCTTGGTCTTAGGGCATCATCCGTGTGGTGGAATGTGATGGGTTATGGGTCTCCTGGCCTATGTGTTCTTAGCACTAATTTCCTGCAGCCAGAAGCTGCTAGCCACACTGTCACTGTTTCCTTCATGTGGCCTGCCCTATTTCCT
>NW_005237005.1:0-238 GCF_000412655.1 Myotis brandtii
AAAAACTCCTCTAGGTTTGGCACAAAATGCAATACTCTGAAAACTGCTCCACATGAAAATGTTAATATTCTCTCTAACTGATCTTGAGTCAGTCTCCAATTTCTAACAATCTAATACACCCAATTCTTCCCAGCAAAAGTGGTGAGCACACAGTCCCACTTAGTCCCCTGTGCCTGCCACCATTAGAAGCGTGAGCTACCTATGCTCACATAGCTGCCTGGCTCTAAACCACAGCTGG
>NW_005237006.1:0-238 GCF_000412655.1 Myotis brandtii
GTGCGTTTAGCAGTGGCCTGTCCAGAGTCCATGCCAGGGGTTCACAGGGGCCTGTGCAGTCCCCGGATGGCTTTATTTTTCCTTTGGCTTCCACCTCCTGCCTCCCCTGGCAGATTTTGTTTTATCTCGAAAAGAAATTGATTCCTCCCTGGAACTTAACCTGCGCCTTCTGCCTGAAGTCTATCCTTGACATGCAGGGCATTTCTTAGTGGCAGTTGTTCACCAACAGATTTTACTC
>NW_005237007.1:0-238 GCF_000412655.1 Myotis brandtii
AGTTTCTGTGAGTCTTTTCCCACTAGGAATATATCTCTTATTTTGCGATCCATCTTCAGATTTATATTTCATTGGGGGATTATTTAAATGTTTAATCACAAGTTTTGTTCCAACTTGACATCAGTCCACATCCAACTCCGATTTCGTTTGCACGTCTATGCTTTTACTCTCACATGCCCACCTTTCCCCCAGCAATTAATCGCTGTGGTTGGTAGCCTTGGTTAATTGTTTCTATTTC
>NW_005237008.1:0-238 GCF_000412655.1 Myotis brandtii
GGAAGTTTATTGTCTAATGGGGAGAATGAGAAATGTCTGTAAGTAATTATACAAAGCACAATTGCACTCCTACTATGTGCATTTACTCTTCTAGTTCCATTAAATCTATTTTGAATCTTTAAATTATGATCCGTAAATAAATATCAGTCTTCATGACTCAAACCCAGCTAGTGGAGCCAAAAGTGAGCAAGAGGACGAGCCTGTTCAATGTCAGGAAGGGTTTGCAAGGTGCTGACTT
>NW_005237009.1:0-238 GCF_000412655.1 Myotis brandtii
TGCATGGGATGATGCTCAACAAAGTGAACCACACTGGCCAGGCCAGATGACATTTTTATACACCAATAATGAACTCTTAGAAATAGAAATTAAAAAAACAATACCATTTACCATTGCAGCTGAAACAAGAAGTCATCTAGGAAAAAACTTAACCAAGGAAGTAAAAGACCTTTACTTGGAAAACTATAGGACACTGAAAAAAATAGAGAAAGATACAAACAAGTGGAAGCATATACCA
>NW_005237010.1:0-238 GCF_000412655.1 Myotis brandtii
CTTATTGTTCTCTTGGACTCTTCCAGTTCCATTTTGTTTGAGCAGTGGTGGCCTGGAGAATAGATAGCATTCCAGCTCTTCCACAATTGTCAGAGGAGGCTTTCTGACTTGTTTCCAGTTTTCTTCATGAGGCAGGCCATTGGGTTGGAGCCCTGGGGATCAGGTTGCAGTCATTCCCAACTCACCTTCCTAGGTTAGAACTAAAACCTTGAAGCCATCAGTTCTACACTTCTGTTTT
>NW_005237011.1:0-238 GCF_000412655.1 Myotis brandtii
ACCCTGTCTCTGCTTAATTTGCTCAAGTAGTGACAGGTGGCCTCAGACCTGTCTGCCCAGCATCATGGACATTTCAGAATCAGCACAGAATAAATGAAGTTTTGGAAGTTAGAAAGTTAGGACAGAGGTCAGTGAGGTCACGCTTCAGAGTAGTCAAAGAAGCTAGGAAGTCAGTTGAAACTGAACAGCTCTTGCAGATGTCAAAGGACAAATAAAGAACAAACGAGGACTGTGGAAG
>NW_005237012.1:0-238 GCF_000412655.1 Myotis brandtii
TGACTAAAATTTGTTTAAACCAGAAACTTGAACTTGATAGAGCAGTGAGGTGCTCTCTTTAATTGCTTTCTTAATCATAGACTTTGCTTTCTTTGTGTTTTTTACTACTGTTAATTGGGTAAGCTCATTGCGTCCACCTCTCCTACTCTCTTCCACGTACTTCGTACTCGTGTCTGTGGCCACCATGCCTTCCCTCCAAGTTCTGCCAAATGTGAAACGGTTTGTGTGTCAGACCTTT
>NW_005237013.1:0-238 GCF_000412655.1 Myotis brandtii
TCTGTCCTTCACAAATCAGCAGACTTTTACTTAGGAACGGAGACGTGGTCGAAAGGCAGCGGGAGAGGCAATGAAAGACATTTGTCCTCGACACACCTCCGGACAGGACAGGATAACCCGAGGCCACATCCCCCGGGTCCTTCCAACCTCGTCTCCGGCTGGCTTTCCGAACACACCGATTGCTCACGTCCTCAGCCTCTACTGCCTCCTCGAGTCCAGGGTTTGTGCTCTTCATCGC
>NW_005237014.1:0-238 GCF_000412655.1 Myotis brandtii
TTGGCGCGCTCACGGCTGCCACTGCCACCATGTGGGGGAGTACAGGCTGCCCTCCGCTGGCCCGCCTCCCCCGCCCAGAGGCTCTCCGTGTGTGCTGCCTACTGGCCCAGAGCGGCTGGGGCGGGGCATGACACCTGGCTTCAAAATCAGGCGTCCCGCCCTGCCCCCAGCCACTTGGCATCTGCATGCATGCACACTGCCCACAGGCCCGCCATAGTTGTCGGGTTAATTTGCATAT
>NW_005237015.1:0-238 GCF_000412655.1 Myotis brandtii
GTGATGGTGGTGGTGGTGGTGGTGGTGGTGGTGATAGTTATGATGGCAGTGATGGTGGCGTTGGCATTATTGGTAATGTTAGTGATGATGGTGATACCTATTTGATGGTCTGCCTTTTCTTCTGAAGAGCCAGGTGATTTAGAGGATTGATTCTACTGTAGATAATAGAGAAAAAACATGACAATAATTGAGTAGTCTAACATGAAACACATAATTTATAATCAGTATTATACTACTT
>NW_005237016.1:0-238 GCF_000412655.1 Myotis brandtii
CACACTCTCTATGTGATCTGTGTATGTGTACAAGAGTGTCTTAGATGCTCTTTATAACAAGGAGTCTCAAGGTTAGGAAGTTGCAGGGGGGTTTTTTTGGGGGGGTGGTTTGTTCAGGGGAAGCGGAAGGTATATTAGAAACATTTTTTTTTAAATATCTTTGTCTTCATGTTACAGACATTAAAGATTGACAACAACAACAAAAAAATCACAAATATTCTTGACTAGAGAGAATATA
>NW_005237017.1:0-238 GCF_000412655.1 Myotis brandtii
TTTGGTCGTCCCTCACTAACCCCCCTGCCGGCCTCGTTGCCCCACACAGCCTGCTGTTCGGTTGTTATTGTGAGGTTGTCCTGACCAATTTGCATATTATCCTTTTAATAGTATAGATTCTTCATTTATTATTTCACCTAATTTTACCTTTATTTTGTCACACTGATGGAAACCATTCTTCCTTGATAGAACCAAGCCACAGGTACTCACCTGGTAGGACAATACTTGCCCTTTTCTC
>NW_005237018.1:0-238 GCF_000412655.1 Myotis brandtii
GCCTTCTCTCCATCAAGGGCAGCTGCCTCTCTGGAGGCCTGACTGTCAGCCTGTGGCTGATGTGTGACCATGTGGACTGCGGGCATAGGCGAGTATATTCCTTATTTCTCCTGTGCTATTGGCCTGGGGTTCAATGTCTTATCTGTTTTCGGCGAATTGACTTTACCACCAATGTTTTTAAGCATCGTCATGTTTAGTTGTAATTAGGGGACAAGAAGAAATTGAAGAGACTTTGGAC
>NW_005237019.1:0-238 GCF_000412655.1 Myotis brandtii
TAGAGAGAGAGGGAAGGGAGAGGGAGAGAAACATCAATGTGAAATAGAAACACCTTTAAAACTATGTAAGATGACAAGATTGCCTTAAAAATTATAAAATGCCACAAGCAGAAAGGGAACGGTCCTCAATTCCTGGGCATCCCCTGTGCATAGGCCCCCTTCCACTCCTCATGGCCCTGGGAGTGGAAATCAGAGTACTAGTAGCTGCCGTCTGTGGGGCATAGAGGATATGCCAGAC
>NW_005237020.1:0-238 GCF_000412655.1 Myotis brandtii
TAGCATATTCCCTCTTTATTAGACAGGACTTTTCTATGCGTCATTCTATGAAATTTAGCATGTTAATAGCATGTTCACCATTACCGCAGTCATGATACAGGCTGATTCCATCTCTCACACACACACAGCCCTTCCACTTCCTCGCTTCCCCAAACCCTGGTAAGCAGTGATCTCCCCATCGCTGACGTTGGTAGTTTTGACAATGTCGGATAAGTGGAATCACACTGTAGGTAACCTT
>NW_005237021.1:0-238 GCF_000412655.1 Myotis brandtii
TTCACATGCAACCATCACCACCATTCATCTCCAGATTGTTTTATCTTCATATACTGGAACTTGGTTTCTATTAAACATTCATTCCTTCTCTCCCCTTCACCCCCAGCTCAAGGCACCCACCATTCTACTTCCGGTCTCTATGAGTGTGACTTCTCTCGGGAGCTCATAAAAGTGAAATCACACAGTATGTGTCTTTGTATGTCTCCTTTATTTCACTCAGCTTAATGTCCTTAGGGGT
>NW_005237022.1:0-238 GCF_000412655.1 Myotis brandtii
TCCAGGCTTCTACCACTAGTTGTGGCAAAGTCAATAGTTAGGTCCAGATCTATTTAACTTCAAAGCCATAGCATGTCTGAGTTATTTCGGGTCTTTCAGGTCTATTTAACCTCTTCTGTGAAAAAAAAAAAAAAAATAGTTCTCCTGGACCTGTTATGGAGCCCACCTTCACTCCAGAGGGCTTTAGAGCTGTGCTGTCCCATATGGTAGCCATTAGCCCTATGTAGCTCTTTACATC
>NW_005237023.1:0-238 GCF_000412655.1 Myotis brandtii
TTGTCAGAATGACTTTCAAATTCTTTTCCAATACCTTAGGGAACCAAAAATTATAAATCATAATCATATGTGTTTATATAGTATTTAAAACTTTGTAAATCATTTAACGTAAATTTTTCCTGTTCATCCCGATGATCCATTTCTGAGGGCCGAATCATTACTTTTCTTTGTACATTAATAACTTCATACTAAGAAAAACTGGCACTGAGCAAATCACTAAGAGCTCAACTGTGAACAC
>NW_005237024.1:0-238 GCF_000412655.1 Myotis brandtii
GGGGCCCAGAAAAGCGGCCGTCCGGTTCCTTCCTGTGTACAGCGTCCTGTTTGGGGGTGCACCTGCGAGGGGCTGCTGCAGGGGGCAGTGGTGCCTGGGACCAAGGGTGTCAGGAGGTCCCTATGTCCTCTCCCCTGGTCGAGGGGGACTGCAACAACTCTGCCCTTTCCTCAGCCAGGGCAATGCACACAAGAAAGGGCGATGCTGCTGGGAGAGAGGGCTGGTCTGCGCTGCCCCA
>NW_005237025.1:0-238 GCF_000412655.1 Myotis brandtii
GGCCACATGGCCCCAGGGCTGGTGGAGCAGCGAGGCCTCATGGCCAGGGCTGGTGGAGCAGCAAGGCCACATGGCCCCAGGGCTGGCGGAGCAGCGAGGCATCATGGCCCTGGTGCCAGGTGGAGCAGCCAGGCCACAGGGCCCTGGGGCTGGCGGAGAAGCGAGGCATCACAGCCCTGGTGCCAGGCGGAGCATAGAGGACTCACGGCCCCGGGGCCTGCCGAGCAGCGAAGCCTGA
>NW_005237026.1:0-238 GCF_000412655.1 Myotis brandtii
ATTAGAAATTGTTCAATCCACCTACCCACCTACCCACCTATCTAACAAGGTGGACTTATTTCCGGTGCCAGAGTGACCTTCAGAGTAACCCAGGCTCAGTCTTCTCCAGTCCACACTGTGGAATTAATCTGCACCATCCACAGCTCATCCACATAAAGCTGCATGTGATCTAACTCCACCCCACTGACCATTTTGCTGATCGAGCAAGATATCTTATATTGGTTTCTCTTCTAGTGCT
>NW_005237027.1:0-238 GCF_000412655.1 Myotis brandtii
CCCCCCCTCCCTGCAGGTGGAGAGCCCTGTGAGAGACCTCGGGGGCCCTGTGGACAGGCACACTGGGCACAGCCATGGCCTCCAGACCAGATGGCCTGGGTTCCAAGCTCAGCTCAGCCACCTGCTAGCTGTGTGAGGTGAGCAAGCTCCTTAACCTCTCTGTGCTGCAGTTTCCCTGTCTGTACAACTCACACAGTAATCCCAGCGCCTGCCCCAGGGCGGGCTGCGAGGGCCAGTC
>NW_005237028.1:0-238 GCF_000412655.1 Myotis brandtii
TCCACAATGCCATTATCATACTAAAAAAATTAACATTGCTTCCCTAATACTCAGCTTAAAATTATTTGAACTTCAACATTTTGAAGTCATTGCTCTATTGTTTTCTCACACCTAGTTCTGCAGGTGAGAAGTTTAGTGCTGAGCCTCTCTTTGTAAATTGACTTTTTTTTTTTCCTTTTTGGAAACTGGCAATATTTGATTTTTATATCTGGGATTCACAAATTTCATACCTCTCCTT
>NW_005237029.1:0-238 GCF_000412655.1 Myotis brandtii
TGTCATGTGTTAACGTGACGTGGAAGGGACAGAAGTCCGTGCCCGACTAGCAGTCAGGTGCACAGGCGCATAGTTTCAATGCCGCCTGGTCCAGTTTGCCGCGCCCTGTCCACCTGGACGTGGACGGTGGGGCCAGGTGAGGGGCCGGGGCCACAGGCCGTGTGTTTTGGGCGGGAGCCTGCTGCTGCCTGGGATGGGTGGCCTTCCTCTCTCCTCTCCTGGGAGACCGGGTGTAAGG
>NW_005237030.1:0-238 GCF_000412655.1 Myotis brandtii
GGTTTTGTTTGTGTCTTGCTCCCCTGCCTTCCCCCAGATGTTCACAACTAGCTGGATGCCCTAAAGGTCTAGGCCTTCGTGTGTGCGATTTTAAGTCTTAGGAAGCAGGAAAAACGAGCAGCAGAAGACGGAGAAGGCCAGGTTGGCTGGGATTTTGTTGAGGAAGATCTGAAGCAGCAACTCAGAGCTGTAGTGACTTATTCAGGCGGCTCGATTTCCTGTAGCCCAACCGGTCACC
>NW_005237031.1:0-238 GCF_000412655.1 Myotis brandtii
CCTGCAACCGAGGCATGTGCCCTTGATTGGAATTGAACCCGGTGCCCTTTAGTCCGCAGGCCGATTATCCTCTGAGCCATACTGGCTAGGGCTAAAAACATATTTTAAAAAAGTTTAAAAACCTCCTTTTTGAGGGAACTAATTCTTAAGTTTCTAACACTCACTG
Organism: Myotis brandtii; assembly: GCF_000412655.1. Taxonomy (NCBI): domain Eukaryota; kingdom Metazoa; phylum Chordata; class Mammalia; order Chiroptera; family Vespertilionidae; genus Myotis; species Myotis brandtii. The sequence goes on from NW_005237031.1 coordinate 167, forward strand.
GTTGAAAGCATTCTTTCACTGTTTATTACCTTGTCCATATAATCTATGTAACATTAAACAGAGAATCTAATT
>NW_005237032.1:0-238 GCF_000412655.1 Myotis brandtii
CGCTCCGTTCCCACCGAGGCCCCTGCCCGGCCCGTGCACAGAGGGCCTCCGGCACCGGACGCTTCCCAAGCCTGCGAACCGCGTCAAAGGCCACGTGGGAACGGGACCAGCCTCTGCCATTATCCTCCTTGACGATCTAAATTACGGTTATTTTGTTTTTGCTTGTTAATTACACACCCCTGAAATAGAAGCCGCCGCTCCCCTCGGGCTGCTGGGACGCACGCGCCTCCCGGAGCCC
>NW_005237033.1:0-238 GCF_000412655.1 Myotis brandtii
TCTCCTCATAAGTCATTGGTCCCAAAAGGATTTCCTTATCATCTTTAATGTTGCCTAAAGTATGTCCCAGTGTTCCAAAACTACTTCCAGGAGGGACCCTTAACTGTTGTTCAAATAGCAATATCTAATTAGGATTCTCACTGATTTTTTTTTCTAACAAAGGCAGTTGGCTGAAACAAAGGCTCTAATGAAAGAGGACAGGGACAGGTATTAGAGGAGAAGGTAGGTAGGTAGGTAG
>NW_005237034.1:0-238 GCF_000412655.1 Myotis brandtii
GTCGATTCTCAACCTGGCCAGTGTGACTCAGTTGGTTGTGCATCATCCCATGCACCAAAAGTTTTCTAGTTTGATTCCCAGGTGGGGCACATGCCCAGGTTGCGAGCCCTGGTGGGGGATATGCAAGAGGCAGCCAACCAATGTTGCGCTCTCACATTGATGTTTCTCTCTTCTCCCTTCCTTTCTCTCTAAATAAAATTCAATAGCTGTAACCAGTTTGGCTCAGTGGATAGAGCGT
>NW_005237035.1:0-238 GCF_000412655.1 Myotis brandtii
GGTGACCGGCTGCCGTCTCATGTTGCTGGGCTGGGAGGCGGACCCGGGGCAGGGACTGGACCCCAGGACCCCTGTGTTTGGAAGGAATAGCAGGTCCGTGGGACTGAGGGGCGGGGTGGGGGGGGGCTTCCAGGTCACCGTCCATCCCTCCCGCTCCGCAGGGGGAAGCTGTCAGGGCGGGCGCAGCCTCCCTCTGTGCTCGCCTCCAGTTCCCGCTGTGTAAACGCCCCCACCACCT
>NW_005237036.1:0-238 GCF_000412655.1 Myotis brandtii
AAAAAAAAACTTTTTCAAAGGAAAAGAAAAAGAGGAGGATAAATTATTGAAAGGATGAAGCTTGGGGGAAAAAATTAACTGAAATGGTATCATGAAGCCAAATCGTTTGGACTTTCAAGCACATCTCAGATCCTAAGAGATGTGCAGACACTTGACGGGGGAGGGGGTGCTAAATGGACCCAAGTGGTCCCGGGAGAGGTCCTGCAAATTGGTAAAGGCAAAACGAAGATGCTACTGT
>NW_005237037.1:0-238 GCF_000412655.1 Myotis brandtii
GGGGGAATAGCTAAAATTCTATTCTACTGCCATGGAAGGAATTACAAAGAAATTTTAAGAAAATGCATGTACAAACAATAAGAGAAACCAAAGCTAAAAAAAAAAAATACAGTAGTTCCCCCTTATCCATGAGGGATATATTCTAAGACCCCCAGGGGATGCCTGAAGCCAAAGATAGTACTGACCCCTATATATACTATGTACATACATATGATAAAGTTTAATTTATAAATTAGGC
>NW_005237038.1:0-238 GCF_000412655.1 Myotis brandtii
CTAGAAATGTAGAAAGGAGTGATGGCAGGGTCGTCCTGACCACAGATGTTCCAGCACAGAGACTCTTTCTATGCACCCTCATACTATCTAACACATACTCTGCACTGCGCAGAGTTCCATAAATACTGCCCTTCTCCCGCTTCAAAACTTACTCCTTCTCTTTGGAAACCTTGCACCATGCTGGGATAGGAAACGCGGAAATCAGCCACAATGACACACCTGAACTCTCAGCCCAGAG
>NW_005237039.1:0-238 GCF_000412655.1 Myotis brandtii
AAGTCATCAGTATAGAATAGGGTAAGTAAAGGAGCAAAAGAAACTCTCCACTAAATAACAGGTAAGTAAGTGTGAGAGCATCTTGTGAAAGCATCTAGAAAAACTTATGATGGGTAAGGACTTGTTAATGGCTGTTTGGACAGCCAGCAATAGAGGGGACATTCCTTGCTGGAGTCCACTAGGAGATGGGGTGTCTCTATAACATGAATTTGAGAGAGTTTGTACTTAGTTCTTGAGA
>NW_005237040.1:0-238 GCF_000412655.1 Myotis brandtii
AGATCAGGTAGGTGCACGGGTGGCATCCTGGGGAGGCCCCTCACGGCTCTGGTTCCCTCTGGGCTGCTGGCCTCACTCTGAGTGGCTGTGTTTGCCCAACAGTTTATATTTGCCCAGTTTCAAATCCAGCGAAAAAGGAATTTCTTTTTTCAAACAGTTCCAACAAGTCACAGTCCCGACAGCACCAGCCCTAATGCACTGTTTGTCCCCCCATGAACTAACTGAACGCTGTGGCGGG
>NW_005237041.1:0-238 GCF_000412655.1 Myotis brandtii
GGGGGGGGGAGAAATATCAAATGAGAGAAACACATTGATTGGTTGCCTCCTGGTCAAGCCCCGACCAGGGCTGGGGATTTAACCTGCATGCCTTTGACCAGGAATCGAACCCAAGACCCTTTGTTCTGGAGGCTGATGCTCTAACCACTGAACAACTGTCCAGGGCAGTAACTCTTACTTTTAATTAAGTACTCTTAGCTAATTATTCGTGCATTTAGTAGATAATAGCTCTATAGAA
>NW_005237042.1:0-238 GCF_000412655.1 Myotis brandtii
GGATAGAGAGATAGAAACATCGATGAGAGAGCAACATTATCAATTGGCTACCTCTTCACATCCTGAGTCTGCAAACCGATCTCGTGCCCAGACTGGGAATTGAACCAGCAACCTCCTGGTTTCTGGGTCGATGCTCAACCGCTGAGCCACTCTGACTGGGCAAAGCAGATATGTTTTGACATGTGATGTTTTCAGGGGGAAACCGTGATAGTGATTTTCTCATGAGAACTAGCAAATA
>NW_005237043.1:0-238 GCF_000412655.1 Myotis brandtii
TTATCAATGTCACCCCAATAAATTCACTAAAAATTTAAAAAGTAAATAAATTCACTTAAAATCTAAAAGAAAAATATTATATTTTCATTGAAAAGTTAAGTTTTTTACTTGTATTAGAAAAACTACACCAGTGTCAGGTATTTTTAAAATACAAAATAAATTCCTTTAAGAGGAACTATTTTGAATGTTAGGCTCTACAGTATTAACCAAATTGCATAAGTGTTAAAAATAATTAACA
>NW_005237044.1:0-238 GCF_000412655.1 Myotis brandtii
CTGAAGACATGCCCTGGGAAACCTCTGATATTTTTTTTCTAGTGCTCCCATTCACCTTCCCCTCCCCCAGGCATCCCTATCAAGATCTCGAAGATACAGGGGATTAATTATATTTCTCTTCTGTTTTTTGTTTTTTGTGTGTGTGTTTTTGGTTAGTTAATGCCTCATAGTTCCTTTTTAAGACTCTGCTGAAATTATGATTGGTAGACAGTCTGGACTTCAGTTTAAATATCCACTA
>NW_005237045.1:0-238 GCF_000412655.1 Myotis brandtii
TTTTTTTTCTCAGTGCTAGAAAACTTACAAATATTCTACTCTTCTTCAGAGTTACGTTTGGCTTGATTTCTTAGCTTTTTGGCATATGCAGCTGAAATGGCAAATGTTTTGGTGCTTAAACATGTGCCAGTGTCAAGCTGACTTTTTTGCACCTTTCTTCTCACTGAGATCTGAAACTTTCAAATCCAGGCTGCTTTGGTAGGCCCAACCTCATCTTCCAGCCCAAGGAGGTTGCCTT
>NW_005237046.1:0-238 GCF_000412655.1 Myotis brandtii
CCTCCCAGTCAGGAACTCCCCGCGAACTTCAGGGAGGGAAGCCGGAGACGCCTTAACGCTCCAGCCGCTGCCCCTGCTGCTGCCGCTGGGGCCCCGCCCCTCCCGCCTCCAATCACTCCGACGAGGGTGCGGGAGAGGATCTGGGTGACGCTGCCCAGCAAACCTCTCCAATGGGCAGGGACTGTGACCCGGTAGCCCTGACTGCCGTGAAGTTAGGGACGGTAAATAGATTTTGTCT
>NW_005237047.1:0-238 GCF_000412655.1 Myotis brandtii
CCCCCCCGCCCCAGGCTAGGAGAAGAGGTGGGGAAGGGACATATCATTTCCGGTTATTAACCCGGGGATGCTTCAAGGAGAAGTAGTATTTTTTCTTAATTTTTCAACTACAGTTGACAGTCAATATTATTTTATTGAATAACTAGAGGCCCTGTGCACGAATTCGTGCACAGGTAGGGTCCCTTGGCCTGGCCGCCAATCAGGACTGTCTCGCCCAGTCCCGATTGGGGCCAGCCGG
>NW_005237048.1:0-238 GCF_000412655.1 Myotis brandtii
ACCTGACCCACAGAACTGTGAGCTAGTGAAGGGGTGTTGTTTTAAGCTGCTACGTTTGTGGTAATTGATGTGGCAATAGAAAAATAATACACCTATTAACTTCAAATAAACAAAAGTGAGAATGTTTGGGTAAAGATACATGGGTATCTCAGGAAACCCAGGGCAGGATTGTAGCTGAAACTCAATTAGAACAGATATCAGATACTGCAAAATTAAAGCAATACTAGATCTATTGTTA
>NW_005237049.1:0-238 GCF_000412655.1 Myotis brandtii
AAAAAAATACGTAGACACGTGGAGATAGCTGGATGCTGTCAGACAGTATGCGGTTTGTGTGTATGTTTATTTTTTGGGCATCAAATGATACTACTTTAACGGTTGGAAGCAAATGCGAGAAGAGTGGAGGTGGAACTAATATGTAAAAGGTGTGCTGGAGCCAGGTGTAGGCTAAGTTTCTTACACGGGAGCGGACAGACAAAGGTTTAATAGAGAGAAGCGGTGGGCGGGGAGTCAG
>NW_005237050.1:0-238 GCF_000412655.1 Myotis brandtii
TGGCCAGCCAGCTCACTGCACTCTATGTACATGCCACTGGCCCAGGAGTGCGCCGAGTCCCTGGGAAAGGGAGAGGAAGCACTTTTCTTACCAGGGTTTCCAGGAGTTGTGTGGCCAGCCACAGACTAGCACTCAGGGCAAGGGTGGAGCCAGGGAAAAGGGCAGCCTCTCCTATTCTCTCTGACAACAATGCCCCTTAAGCCAGCCATTTTCTGTGGTTAAAATGAAGGCCTTTCTC
>NW_005237051.1:0-238 GCF_000412655.1 Myotis brandtii
TATCATTGGATTGGTGGGTAGCTTTTCTAGGCCACTATGCCACCTACGACTGACAAATGGGGAGACCACAGGGTACATGCATGGTGCCAGGAACTTTTTGTAGACCCAGAGCAGAGCTGGAATGAGGATGTATAGGAACACACACCATTGCCTCAGGCCGGAGCTCCTGAGTGGGAGAGGCTGGAGCCTGCAGAGCAGCCAACAGTGCCCAGGCCCCAACTTCCTCCCCCGCCTCACT
>NW_005237052.1:0-238 GCF_000412655.1 Myotis brandtii
AAAAAAAATGTTCTTCCAGCTGGGGGCACAGGTGGGGGTAGTTCCAAAGAGCCTGGGAGAGCCTGGCCACAGGGACCCAGCGAGCAGACCAGAGCAGGACTGTGTGGTACCTTTGACAGCACCTGGCACAATGGTGCATAAACAGCTAGTGCTTAATAGGTGCTCCCTGATTTACTTCATGAATAAGCAATGTTAAATAGAAGAGGTGCTGAACTGGGAGGCAGAGAGCTGGGGCGTC
>NW_005237053.1:0-238 GCF_000412655.1 Myotis brandtii
GGCAAAGGTGGGGGAGGAGGGAGGGGAATTCTGTAATAGTGTCAAAAAAAATAAGGTAACAAAAAGAAACCATAAAAAAATTATTGAGATGAAAAATTATCATAGGAATATTATATCAATGCATTATCATGTCTCAGAATATAAAATCTGTAGTTAATCTTGAATATCATATTATATACAGCCCTACTTCACAGATAAACAAGGTAAAGGTGCCAAAATACCTTCCCAAGTTTGAAGA
>NW_005237054.1:0-238 GCF_000412655.1 Myotis brandtii
TATATTATTTCCCTAAAATTACATGAGAATTCTACCACTGAGCCACCAATGCTACAGCATCCCCAAAATTACATGAGCACTTCAACTGCAACACTTTACTGATTTGAGAGAGAGGAAGGAGAGAGAGAGAAACATCCTACAACCTTGGCTTATTGGGTTGACACTCTAATCAACTGAGCTACCCAGCCAGGGCCTCAACTACACTTTATTTAGCATTTATAAGTTTCACTAGAGGCCC
>NW_005237055.1:0-238 GCF_000412655.1 Myotis brandtii
TGGTTATTACAATTGGCCAGGTGAGAGGTGGTTTGGACCAAAGTGAGGGAACAAAGTGGGTAGATCAGAGAATTATTTGGCAGCTATAATTTATAATAGTTGGTTATTCGTCGGATGTGGTGGGAATGAGGGTGATGCCCAGGTTTCAGCCTACAGTGACATGAGAAACTGAGTGATGGTAATGTCACTCTGTGAAGTGTCCCGGTGCACGGATTCCTACACATTGAAAGGAAATTAA
>NW_005237056.1:0-238 GCF_000412655.1 Myotis brandtii
AGCAGCTAGAAGGGGCTCCCAAGGGCTGTGAAAATAGAAGGACTTTATAGGAAGAAGGGTGGGCAAGGGGCTGTTAGGGAAAGAAAAGAATGCATGTTGGGTGGCCAGGACACCCTTTCGGGTGGGGGGGAGAGGAGCAGGGAGGGATTTCATCATGTATCATGAGGATGGATTGCCTCCTCGTTCCATGGGGAAAGGAGAGGCCCACGGACAGGGACCCCACGGTGCTCAGCCAGGG
>NW_005237057.1:0-238 GCF_000412655.1 Myotis brandtii
TGAAGACAGGAAAGCCACACTCAGGGGCTGCTGCAGTTAATCCAAAGGAGAAAAGGTGTGGGTCTGGGCCAAGTGCATGGCAAAAGCAAGGAGGAGAAAAGAGGCATCAAAGGACATCAGGGAGGACGAGTCCTCAAAAAAACCCACATCGCCCGCCCGGCATAGGGCACAAGAGGGAGGAAGAGTTGGGCAGCGCCCAGACTTGGGGAATCAGGGGGAGCCGCTGATTTGCAGGAAG
>NW_005237058.1:0-238 GCF_000412655.1 Myotis brandtii
CATAGTATCACATAAACCTCACCTTTGCCAGCACTTGATGTTACCACCCTAACAGTGTGTCAGTTTGACACATGGAACGTAATCATACGTCATTGGTTTACGTGAGCATCTGTACAGCCATGGATAGGTGAGGCGAGCCTCCTCCTCTTCCTCTCTCCACCACCACCTTTTCTTCTAGTTATTGTTTGAGAATCAATGTACGCCTGAAATACAAGGCAAAGTTGTTGTTTTGGGGGTA
>NW_005237059.1:0-238 GCF_000412655.1 Myotis brandtii
ACTTAAAATTTTATTGGAATATGAAGGGTATATGTAGAAGTGAGTAATGCTCAAAAGAGTACCAGGAAATTCAAAATTAATAAGCTAACAAGCTGAGGAAAAAGAAAAAAAGATTATCTCAGTAAGATATATAGTATCTCCTTAAAAATACAATTGGGATTTTAATATGCAATAGTTTCACTTTAAACATAATATTTTTTAAAAAAGTTAATTAGTAAGAAAACAGAAACACTATTAT
>NW_005237060.1:0-238 GCF_000412655.1 Myotis brandtii
TTCCTCTCTGAAATAAATAAAAATATTTTTTAAAAATGAAAGGATAATAAAATATATACCATGTTAATACTAGTAAGAATAAATGTGAATAGCTCTATTAATATTTATATGTTTATATTAATGCACCTACAAATAGTGCTACAAAATACATACAGCAACATTTGATAGGATTGCAAGGAGAAATAAACATTCTCCTATTATATTTGGAGATTTTAATCTTTCTACTTTTGTTTCAATA
>NW_005237061.1:0-238 GCF_000412655.1 Myotis brandtii
CTCGGTGGCCTCGCCCCTCAGCACACACCGGGACAGGACTGGTGGGCAGGGCCCAGCCTCTCCAGAAACGCAGGCTCCTTGTCCACTGCCTCCAGCGAGAGCTCAGGGCCTGCGGGGCGTGGCGGGCAGGGGTGCCGGTGATGCCCTGGGGCTCCATGGCGGCCTGAGGCTGAGCGGGGAAACGGGTGACAGCCATCACGGACAGCGTCATCAGGAGGCAGGAGGCCATGACCAGCCG
>NW_005237062.1:0-238 GCF_000412655.1 Myotis brandtii
AAGGAGGGTTATTGAAATGTCGCTGCTGAGGGCGAGTGGTTCTCTCTGCCTTAGTCTTCTCATCTATAAAATGGGGATAAAGTGCTCTGCCCTCACTGGCTCTTCACAACCTGCATGACCATTTCTACAAATGTGGAGAGCTCAGTGTTAGTAGAGGTGGTGATAACACTAAATAAAGGCACAGCCTGCCCGGCTGGTGTGGCTCGGTGGTTGAGCGTCGACTTATGAACCAGGAGGT
>NW_005237063.1:0-238 GCF_000412655.1 Myotis brandtii
TCCTCCATGAACAGTAGGCCATTTTAGAATATTGATGGACCAGAACTTGTCCTGTTATTTTATATTTAAGTAAATCAGATGTCATATCAGCTATACCCAAACACCAGACTGTTTGAAAATGCCAGTGTCTTTCATACAAGGGAAAATTCAATAAAGACAGTGACTACTATGTCACAAGTATGGCATTAAATTGGAGGCATAAAGATGCAATCTCTAAATGGGTATTTATGATAATATT
>NW_005237064.1:0-238 GCF_000412655.1 Myotis brandtii
CTTGGTGTGGCTCAGACCTGAACCTCTGGCTCATTGCCGTCGTGTGTACCTGCCATGAGTCAACAGCCCCCAGTTGGGGACCTTCTTTACTTTTTGCCACAGGATCAGATAAAAATTTGTGACCTTCAACTAGTTAAATGTGACTGAACACTCACTATAATTACTCATTCAAGAAACGTTAAGTTGAGCACTTACTGCGTTATAGTACTTGTCCTAAGTGCTGAGGACTGCAGCTGTG
>NW_005237065.1:0-239 GCF_000412655.1 Myotis brandtii
GAGAGGGAGAGGGAGAAACATCGATGTGAGAGCACAAAATTGATGGGCTGCCTCCTGTATGCCCCCAACCAGTGACTGAGCCTGCAACCTGGACACATGCCCTGACCAGGAATCCAACCAGCAACCTTTCGGTTATTGGGAGGACGCCCAACCAACTGAGCCACACTGACCAGGATGGCTGCTGAATCCTTTTGTCATGATCTCTAGTTAGTAGTTGGTGGTATAAAAATATTCCAGGA
>NW_005237066.1:0-239 GCF_000412655.1 Myotis brandtii
TAGAGAGCGTGGTAAACACAAAACTACACAGGCACAGGCGCTACCCACCCACAGGCAGACCCTCACACACGCAGCCCCACAGCTGCCTGCAGATCACGAAGCCAGAAAGCACCCTCGGGGCACGGGGGGCGCGCAGAGCGCCCCCGCCCCCCAGGATCCCACTGGATGCGGTCAGGTGGGGCGCCTCGGATGCAAAGGGAGCTGGAGCGAAGCTGTGGCCGCTCAGGAACTGGCATCCT
>NW_005237067.1:0-239 GCF_000412655.1 Myotis brandtii
TCCTTTCTGGGGTTATTGATGGAATTCTGGAAATTTAAGCCAGGTTGTTTTCAAAAGTTTTTTTTTTTTTTCTCCTGGAATCCAGTAAGAGGCTAGTGTCCTCTCTGGGTACCTTCTCTTACCTCCCCAAGTGCTCCCTTTATCTCTGTTCCAGGATGTCCCATTGCACAGGATTTCCTAGTCCTGTACCAAGGCTCATGACAGCCCTCCAGGACACCTCACCAGATACCAGAGTTGAC
>NW_005237068.1:0-239 GCF_000412655.1 Myotis brandtii
GTTTAGTCCAGTGATTTTGCTTCACAAAGGGGCAAACGGAAGCAGGTCAAATGACTGCCTTCTGTGCTGGCTGGTCTGGCTCAGTTGGTTGAGCTTTGTCCATGCACCAAAAGGTCACGGGTTCGATTCCCGATCAGGAGTTGCTGGCTTGATCCCCAGTAGGGGGTATGCAGTAGGCAGCCGATTGATGTTTCTCTTTCATATCAATATTTCTCTCTCTCTCTCCCTCTCCCTTCCTC
>NW_005237069.1:0-239 GCF_000412655.1 Myotis brandtii
GATAAATCTTGTTGGATTCAACGTTTTCCGGGACCCACACAAAAGCAGCTGTCTCTGGTCTTGTCCTCTTGAGCCAGGCCACACTGTGAACACCCCAGCGTGCTGTGTGCAAGCACGTGCTGTACGGGACTCACACGGCCTCAGCATTTTAATGTGGGAATTACCAGAAACATTTCTCGCTTCTTCACGGAGACCTTGCGCGAAGTAGAGAACTCAGAGAAACCTTAGATCAGGTTTTA
>NW_005237070.1:0-239 GCF_000412655.1 Myotis brandtii
AATAAAGTTTTTTTCAGCTTTAATGTGAAGAAATGGGTTAGAAGATACACAAAAAGATCCAGAGAAACTAGTTAGGAGGCGATATTATAGAATAAGATGTTATGAAGATTCATGTGAAACGTTTTGCTGAGCCCAACTGGTGTGGCTCAGTGGTTGAGCATCAACACATAAGCCAGGAGGTCAAGGTTCGATTCCCACTCAAGGCACATGCTTGGGTTGCAGGCTCAATCCCTAGTAGG
>NW_005237071.1:0-239 GCF_000412655.1 Myotis brandtii
CAGCTCCTGCGGGGCAGAGGGAGAGCCTCCCTCAGCAGAATTCGGGGCGCCCTGGTGTCGCCCCACCCCGCGCTTACTCAGTCTGCGTTGACTTAACCCTCCACTCTGGCTGCACTTCTGGGCAAAGGAAACGGTCCTGTCACCAGCCCGGAGGACGGGAGAGGACGAGTTGTCTCGCAAAGTCTGATCTGCGGCCGGCAGCGCCCCCAGGAGCGGGTGGACCACACGGGCCGGGCTGG
>NW_005237072.1:0-239 GCF_000412655.1 Myotis brandtii
AGGCAAACCCACGCTGCCTCTTCCCATCAGTCGCTGTGTTTTTTTCTAAACTCACAACCAAGGAAATATTAGTAAAAATTACCCACGACATGTAACTTCACCCACATTCTCGCAGGGGTTGTCGCCGCCAGACTCGCACGCCTGGTTGGAGCCGTTGGGAGGGGCTGCTGTGGTGTGAAGTGTGTAAACAATGGAGGTTCGAGCTGCTCATTAGCCTCGGCATCTGGCGGGCTGCCTGC
>NW_005237073.1:0-239 GCF_000412655.1 Myotis brandtii
GGTCTTAATTTTTCAAGAGATGTTCCATGTTTTTAGAAGAAATGGCTTACTATTATTAATGAATCAGTTGTCCTCAAATTAATCTATAAGTGTGCTGTTGTCCAATGACACATCCAAATTGATATTTAGATAAACTTAAAAAACTTTATCTACAATTTTTAAGGAAGAATAATTCATAAGTAGTGTAGCCAACCTTATATAAGGAAGAGGAAATAAGAGGTATTTGCCCTAACAAAATT
>NW_005237074.1:0-239 GCF_000412655.1 Myotis brandtii
ACCAAGGAAAGAAAAAAGCTGCTACAATCTTAACAACCTAGAGAAATGCAAACCTGATTTTAAAAGAGGTATTTCCCAGCCATAGATGCTTCCTGTGTTTGCCTACTTTACCCGCCTAAACAAGGTGGTATATGGCTAGTGAGAAAGAGCTCCCAGATCCATCTGCTAACGTTTTATGTGTATTGGTCCCTGTCTTCTTCAGCTACTCAGGTCATTCAGAAGTGAGTCAGCAAGAAACA
>NW_005237075.1:0-239 GCF_000412655.1 Myotis brandtii
CTCCTGGGCTCCACACTTTCCTCAGACACCCCCAGCTCCTGACATCACACGGGTGGGATCCCCCCAAGTCCTCACTCCCGCAGTCCCCCACCTCAGGGAGCACCCCTCTCAGCCCGGGTCCAGTCATCAGGAAGTCCCGCCTTCAAGGCACAGGGCTGACCCCCTCTCTCCACGTCCACCTTGGTCCACACCCACCACCTCCCTTTTTGTTTGTTTATCCTCATCCGAGGATATTTCCC
>NW_005237076.1:0-239 GCF_000412655.1 Myotis brandtii
ATGCATAGTATCAAATGCTTAAGACCACTGCATCTACTTTAGAAAACTTAAGAGAGAGGAGCGAGTTAAATTCAGAGTAAGCAGAAGAAAGGAAATGCTAAAGACTCTAAGTCAATGCATAAAGAGCATAAGTTAATGAAACAGAAAAAATAAAAATAGTAATAAAAATTAATTAGACCAAAAACTGGCTCTTTGAGAAGATTAATAAAATTGATAAGCTTCTGGGCAGACTAATTAAA
>NW_005237077.1:0-239 GCF_000412655.1 Myotis brandtii
AATCAATAAAAATATATTTTAAAAAAAGAAAAGAAATGTGAATTCTGATTAAAACCTAGAATGGGAGTTCTGAAAATAAAGCCATGTATTTGATTATGAATATTTAGTTCAGCAAAGAAATACTTCAAGGTAAAGGTTGAACTTTGGAAATCATTGACATTGTATTGTTCCAGTAGCTGGTGCCAAATCAGCATTCAGTGGGCCTTGGTGACACAACTTTGATTAGAAGCTTCTACAAA
>NW_005237078.1:0-239 GCF_000412655.1 Myotis brandtii
GCCCATCTTCCAGGTTGCCAGGACTGCTCTCCACCAATGGGACTTGAGAAATTCTCTGAAAAATCCAAGAGATCTGTAAAGTCCACACCTTGGGCTTCTCGCTCTAATTGTCTTACTGATTACGCATGTTAAAGTTAGGAAAAAACCAAGCAACGGTGCCAAAAAAAAATAAGAAAAAGAAAAAAAAGAAGTAATTTACCAGAAGGTTCCTGTTTAGGATTTTACACAACATAGTGCTT
>NW_005237079.1:0-239 GCF_000412655.1 Myotis brandtii
TCTTGGTGAAGTAATCCTTTTTATCATTATACTAGAGACCCGATGCATGAAAATTCATGCACTTGCGGGGATCCCTCAGCCAGGCCTGTGCCCTCTCACAGGGGGGTCAGGCCTAAGCTGGCATTCAGACATCCCTCTGGAAGCCTGGGAACCCTAGGGGGCTGTCTGACTGACAGCTTTGGCCTGCTCCCCACGAATATCCTTAACACTGCTGTGGAGGCAGGAGAGGCTCCCACCAC
>NW_005237080.1:0-239 GCF_000412655.1 Myotis brandtii
TGTAGCTACTCCATCCTAAAGAACAGAGTAGCACTCCGCACTCATTGTGTTGACTGTGCATGGAGGCCTTCCTTGAAAGATTACAGCAGAGACAGAGACAACAAAACATTCACAGTGCAGAAACTTGTAATCTAGGTCAACATCAAATTCAAAAACCATGTTGATAGTTGTACCCTGGCTCTTCCCCAAACCCATATCCCCATCTAATTGTGAAAAAGATATCACACAAATTCCAATAT
>NW_005237081.1:0-239 GCF_000412655.1 Myotis brandtii
TAAATTAATAGATTTAAACATATTTGATATGACTCAAGCCCTTGCAGTTATTATGTTATCTTTGTTAAGTGGGGCTTTATTCAGGTCAACTGTTGGGTCCTTTTGTCATGATCCTGGTAATCACCCAGGGCTTTGTTGCTGTTTGGCAAGGCAGAACTTTTTTTATTTTTGAAAATTTCAAGCATATATAGAGAAAATTGTACAGTGAATCTGATATATCATTATTTATTCATATATAC
>NW_005237082.1:0-239 GCF_000412655.1 Myotis brandtii
TATTGACATGATGATTCTTGATAATTTTGAGCAACCAAGTAAAGGAAAAAATAAAAATTTCCATGTGTAAACATTTTTTTTAATGCTTTTTGGTCATGGCATTTTTTGAATACACACACACTTGATAATCAACACGCCTGGCACATTTAAAATTTAATGGAAGAGCAGAAGCAGAAAGTCTTTTTAAAATTCAAATTTTTTTGTATTATTCTTGTTTACCTTTGAAGTTTACTACACCA
>NW_005237083.1:0-239 GCF_000412655.1 Myotis brandtii
CAATGTGTCAACATCACCCTATCCTTTCCATATCCCTTCTGGCAATAGTTGTTACTGGTCTCTTGCCAGTCTGATGTGTATACAGTCATAACTTACGTTGGATTAAGTCACGTTTGGTTTTTTTTTTATGACCAGTGATTTTGAGCACTTTTTTCATATTCTATTGGTCATTCAGATTTGTCCTTCTGTGAATTTCTATTTCTAACTTCGATTATTTTTCTCTGAGTAGTTTTCCTCTT
>NW_005237084.1:0-239 GCF_000412655.1 Myotis brandtii
AACTGTATATATTTGCACTTCAAAACTTGCTGCCTGCGGGTCTGGCTGCCAATCAGTCTGAATTCTAGGTGCTGACTGAGATACCCCCTTTGGTTCTGGCACACCTTCAACTACGGGGAGCTGTTAAAAATAAAACAGGGCAATCACAGAGGTTCAAGAGACAAGCAGGAGCTAGGGTAAGGGTGAACACCAGTTTTATCTCCTACATCAGGCCACTCCTTCAAGACTAGAGGAAATGG
>NW_005237085.1:0-239 GCF_000412655.1 Myotis brandtii
AGCCAATGGGAAGGGTAGGGGAGGTACGGCTAATTACTGGTATTTATATTTATTGAGCTACTCTTTAGAAAAGTATACCTAGTAAACTAATGTTTGACCTTGGAACCAAGGCAGCCTGTGTTCAGTTTCCAGCTCTTTCTACTACTGCTGTGTGACCGAAGGAAAGTTGCATAAGATCTCTGTGCTTTAGTTTTCTTATTTTTATTTATTTATTTTTAAAAAATATATATTTTATTGAT
>NW_005237086.1:0-239 GCF_000412655.1 Myotis brandtii
ATTTAGCTGATTAGCAGCTGACTGCAGAGGAAACACTAGCAGTGTTTCCTAGCCCAAATTGCCAACCTATAAAATACAAGTTAACAAAAGTTTATGCTTTAAACAACTATATTTTGGTGTGTTTATTACACAGCAATAGAAAGCTGATATAGAGTATATTAATAACTCAGACTAAAAATGCTCTTAGTGGATTAAACAGGAGAGTTTTAAATACACACACACACACACACACACACACA
>NW_005237087.1:0-239 GCF_000412655.1 Myotis brandtii
TGGTTTGGTTTGGGCTAGGTAAGAGGGATGCTACTGAGTCATTTATCAGAACCTCTAATATATGACTGAAAAACCGGTGGGTCTTTCTCTCTATTTCTCAGTTCAGGACAGATGTAATAAAGTGTCATGTTTGGAAAATCTAATTCACACATAGGATGCTTGTGTCACATCCCCATCTGTCCCCAAGTCTTGGCATGACACCTCCTAGTTGTAGATATTCCCCTGCTGTTAAGTTCCTC
>NW_005237088.1:0-239 GCF_000412655.1 Myotis brandtii
AATAGCCACCTGCAATTCACGGTCTAGCAAGCAACCACTTTTTAAGGAGGGAGAAAGAAAAGTCCAAATGACCAAATTGCCACATGTCTGGGAGTAGCAGTGCCCTAGTGGATGCCATATAGCCCGCCTCCCAGAAGAGATAGCAATGGAACGGTCTTGAGTCTAATGGTTGGGTAGAATAGGGGAGGAGATTGGTGAGGGGCAACTAGTATGGTTTTATGTTTTTGAGTAAAGAAAAG
>NW_005237089.1:0-239 GCF_000412655.1 Myotis brandtii
CGGTGGTGCCCAGGCACCGCCCTGGGCCTAGGGGAGCGGAGAGAAGGAAGACAGGAGGGTCCCGCCGTGTCCAACCTAGAAGGGAAATTACACAGGAACACGTAGCTGCCGGGACAGAAGGCGACGACGGGGGGACAGAGGGAAGGGGCCAAGCCCGTCCTGGAGGAGGGGCCCGTGAAGGATTCCGGGACTCTGGGTGCGCCCTGAGGGGGAGCAGCCGGGCAAAGGACAGAGCAGGG
>NW_005237090.1:0-239 GCF_000412655.1 Myotis brandtii
TGTATATAGGTGAACAGGGTCTGAAGTATGACATGAAGTAATTCGATCCATCGTGCTATTAAAGACTCTAAAACTGATGTTTTCATGACAATATAATGGTTCATTTCATCATTTCACTGATATGCCCGGACCTATTGCAACATTCACATTGCTAGTCAGGTTGTTCCCCTTCTATTATAACAGGCCTCAGTAATCAAGCCTCATGAATGCCTTATGAATACTTCCCTCATACTGAACCC
>NW_005237091.1:0-239 GCF_000412655.1 Myotis brandtii
ATTCATTTTTTTCACACTTTATTATTATTTTTAGTATCATTATTATGGCTGTGTTGTATTCCAGTAGATGAATATACTACCCTTTGTTTTTCAAGCTTGGCCAATCACATGTTTTCTCTCAGGACATAAATTCTGTTGAGCTAACATACAGATACTGTCAAAATAAAGATAATGCACAGTGTCAGTGTGGCAGGATAGTAAAAAGCTAGGAAAATTCTTGGGCAAGTGGAATAGGGAAA
>NW_005237092.1:0-239 GCF_000412655.1 Myotis brandtii
GTGGCTCTTCTCCCTCAGCGCACTGAGAGTGCCACTCAACATGGAGAGTGAAGATGGTAGTGCAGAGGGGACATGACTCCGCCTGCACCATCACTGTCCCCCAAACCCGACGCTCTCTCAGAGCTCCCTGCCCCTGCCCCCTACGGCTCCTTTTGCCAATGGCCATTGCATGCCTCACTGGACTGTCAAACGCTGGTCACCATGGATGTTTTGACTCAAACTTTGCTTTCCTTCTGGGG
>NW_005237093.1:0-239 GCF_000412655.1 Myotis brandtii
GAGGTGCCAATCAAGCAATCCACTGGTCTTCCTCCTGTTCAACATTTGCATCAACAACTTTAATGAAACAGTCAGTGTACACATCACACCTGTGGACCACAGTGGGCAGCCAGTAGACTAGATAAGAGCATCAAGAGTCAAAAAGGTCTATTCAGTTAAGAACAATGGATGTGGATGAAGCTCTAAATATCAGTTCAAAGTGGACAAAAGGAAAGGATGAAGATAAGTTGCTTAGTTAA
>NW_005237094.1:0-239 GCF_000412655.1 Myotis brandtii
CTCCCTCTCCCTTTCTCTGTAAAATCAATAAAAAAAAAAAAAAAACTCAATGGAAAAATATTCTCCTGTGAAGATTAACAACAAAACAAATAAAAGAATGCTTCTGGGAGAGGTTGAACTGCAGTTATATCAGGTATTTACATTTGGTATCATGGGCTTTTAGCATGAGTGATACCATGTAAACCTGTGGTTTTTCTTTTTAAAATTTTTTAATTTCTTCTTTTATTTATTTTATTTAT
>NW_005237095.1:0-239 GCF_000412655.1 Myotis brandtii
CAAAATAACACTATTTTAACTCATTTGAAATTTTGAGAGAAAGCCAGACAGAATGCACCACTAACAAGATGTTGTCAAATGGCATCACTGAATAATTCAGGGTATTGTGACTTTTAAAAACACATTGTCAGCCCAATATAATGGTGATGTAAGCTCTTCAGGAGGCCGTTTATTAGCGCCTTTTAAAAAGTGAACTCTCTCGCCTGGCTGGTGTGACTCAGTTGGTTGAGCATCGTCTC
>NW_005237096.1:0-239 GCF_000412655.1 Myotis brandtii
CCTTTTCCATCTCATCTTGTCCAGCACCAGCATGCACAGTAGCAGGTCAGGAATGGCCGGGTACTGCAGTCCCTTCCATTCTTCCAGAACTGGTTGCATAATGAATACGATCTGAAATGAATGATTCTCAAAATGTATCCTTCTTGGAATGATGGCTGACCCTAGAGGAAAAGGGTGATTGAGACCAAAAACAAAAAAACACACACTGTTTTCTTCCTTTCTAAGTCTTCCTCAGTCAC
>NW_005237097.1:0-239 GCF_000412655.1 Myotis brandtii
TTTTCTACACCAGATGCTGTTCTAACAACCTCATACAAATTATTTCAATCTTGGTTCACATATGCATACACACACAACTATTGAAATACTTGCAATTATTATCTGCATTAAACATAGGGGATATTGAGGCACAGAGAGTTGAAGTAACAAGCACAAGGACAATTGCAGAATCTAGATGTTATCTCAGGAGGCCTAGCCCCCAGCCCCTTCTTCTTCACTACTGCACTTTGCAAACAATG
>NW_005237098.1:0-239 GCF_000412655.1 Myotis brandtii
TTATCTTTTTTTCTGATTTGAGGAATAAGGGAGGGAAAGAACTCAGACAAGATATTATGTAGATTGTTTTCCTTGTATTCTTTTGGGCAAGACAAGGCCTTGGTTACAAAGAAATACAGAAGTCAGTAACAGCAATGTTTAGAGGGAGGTTTGCATGAACTGACCTTACATATGGAACTTCTTTTGGGGGAAATGAATAAAAAAAAGTAGAGAGTCAGGAAGCTGGAATAGGGAGAATA
>NW_005237099.1:0-239 GCF_000412655.1 Myotis brandtii
TCTTTTGCTGTGCAAAAACTTTTTAGTTTGATGTAGTACAATCTTGTTTCCCTTTTGAATAAACCAACCCTTGGTTTCATTAATATTTTATATTGTTTTATTTAGATACTATTTTGTTTATTTAGCTCTAATTTTATATCTTTTTTAAATTCACATTGGGCTGTGTTTGTTTGTTTGTTTGTTTTTGTTGTTGTTTTTTTGTTCCTTTAGGTCAGTGGTTCTCAACCTTCCTAATGCCA
>NW_005237100.1:0-239 GCF_000412655.1 Myotis brandtii
CCAGGCAGCAGGCAAGAGCTGGGGGGCGGGCAAAGGCGGGTCGCCTTTGCCCACCCCTCAGCCAGTGATCACCATTGGAAAGCCGGGCAGCAGGCAAGGCGACACCCCCTGGCGGGGGTGCTGGCTGCCTGCCTCCCGTGATCCCCATGGTGACCAGAGGGAGAGAGAGCCCAGGCGAAGGCCAGGCAGCAACCCCGGACCTCCGTGATCCCCATGGCGATCGGAGGGAGAGAGAGCCA
>NW_005237101.1:0-239 GCF_000412655.1 Myotis brandtii
TGGGTTTTTCATGGGCCCTCACCCTAACCAATCTGTTTTTTTAGCTCGATTAGACACCTCCCCTTTCTGGTCACCATCTTGGCTTCTATTTGGCATGTGCCCAGCAGAGGAATTTCATCTTTATTGTTTATTCCACCCCCTCATAGTCCGGGTGAGTGGGCTGGTTGTACCCAAGAGAGATTGAAAAGCTGGTCCTTCCTTTCTACATGGGGACACGGAGGGGTGGTAATCCCCTTGGC
>NW_005237102.1:0-239 GCF_000412655.1 Myotis brandtii
GATGCTCTGACTAGTAGGTTAGCTTGCTTCTGGGGTCCGGCTGATTGGGGCTGAGTGAAATGGGCCAGACATGCCCTGGAGCCCTACCGCAGCCCCTCCCGGGCTGGCCAACCTCCATGTCCCTCTCCTGCCCTGATCATGCACCAGTGGGTTCCCTTGGCCTGGCCTGCGCCATCTGCCAATCCGAGCTGAGGCACCCCCTCCCCCTGAGTGCATGCATTTTATGCACTTGGCCTCTA
>NW_005237103.1:0-239 GCF_000412655.1 Myotis brandtii
AGACAAAATGTCCTGAGAGTATAGCTGAAAGCAACTCCTCATCCTTATGTGTGGTGATGGGTACATTTTAATAGAATGCAGTTGAATTTTAGGTAGTTTGCACAGATTTATAAAAGGCTTTTATCTTCTTAAAGCCTTTGTTTCCAAAGGCAGCGTGTTTGAAATATTGACAGGAGTGCTCAATAATCTAAGGTTTTGTTCAGGATCATACAAATGATAACAATGAGTTGTTCTCTTTT
>NW_005237104.1:0-239 GCF_000412655.1 Myotis brandtii
CGCCAGCCAGCCCTGATGGCCCCAATTAGGGCTGGCCGGCCAACCTCCCATAGTCCCTTCCCCCTGGCTAGCTGGCCTCAATTGGCCCCTTTTCCCCCTGGCTGGCCAACCTCTGTGGTCCCTCTCCCTCCCCCCCAGTCAGCCAACCTCCAGTGGCCCTTCCCCCTGGCCAGCCAACCAACCTCCTGTGGCCCCAATCAGCCCTGATCACTGGCCAGGCCAAGGGATCCCACCCATGC
>NW_005237105.1:0-239 GCF_000412655.1 Myotis brandtii
CCTTCCAAGGAGTGAGAGGAAGAGAGGGCTGCCTTCAGGCATGGCTAAATCCAGGGGTCAGTGGCTGCTGTCGGAACTCACTCTCTCAGCCTTTTAGTTCTGCTTTCCACTGAGTTGGTTTTAAGATGGCTCTCTCCACAGGGTGCGTCCTATATACCTACATTCCAATGATTTTCACTTAAAACAGGGGTTAGCAATGGGCTAAATCTGGCCCTGCCTGGTGTTTTGTTTGTTTTTTT
>NW_005237106.1:0-239 GCF_000412655.1 Myotis brandtii
AGGGTTAAATAAAATAATGCCAATGAGAGGTACAGTTCAGTACTAAGTGGCTGGTAGATACTCTTAAGTATTGGTAATAATTTTAATAATTCAGAGTTAGAATATGGAAGTGCTTTTCCTATATTAGAAAAAATTTACCTTTCTACGTAGTTAGAATTACATTTACATACATCCCTTCTTTCCTTCTTCCCTCTTTTTTTCATTCCTCCCTTCCTTCCCCCCTTCCTTCTTTCTTCCCT
>NW_005237107.1:0-239 GCF_000412655.1 Myotis brandtii
GGCCTGACTCTTTCAGTAGGTTTCCCCCCTTTACTAGGTGGCCCTGGGCCTGGGTGATGAAGAAGGCTGTATTAATGTATTCATTCACTCATTCATTCATTCATTTATTCGTAATAAATTTGTATTTATCTTTTCAGGAAGCACAGATGCACTAAAGCACACCAAGAGTCAAACTGCCTTAACGCAAAAAGGTGACACCACTCTTCCATCGCATAGCAGGGATCCCAGCAGGGAGGGAG
>NW_005237108.1:0-239 GCF_000412655.1 Myotis brandtii
TGCTTACTTATGACAAATACTTGATGGCTCCTAGTTCCTCTTTGAAATCATTTAATTGATAAGATATTTCCATTGTAAGTATTCTTTGGCCTCAGTTTTCCTCCCACTAGTCTGATTGTTCCCTTTATTGGGCAGGTGTAACCACAAAACAAAGTAAATCTGCTGTTTGTGTCACTTTGTTAAGTCATGTAATTTAGAGAAATGATTGCTTATTTTACCATCAGTGTTGCTAACCAACT
>NW_005237109.1:0-239 GCF_000412655.1 Myotis brandtii
GGCAAATATTTTTTGTGGTTATACCAAAATACATATGGATATCCTTTTAAAAAAGCTTTTCATAGCAGGCCTAATTTGCTAGTAAAATACTATTAGTTAATGATTTAACTTTTATTATGAAACATTTCTAATGTGTACAGCATGAGACAGAAAAACATAACCAACCCCATGAACCCGTCATTCAGCTTAAAAACTTTTCAACTCGGCAAAGGACCTAAATAGACACCTTTTAAAAGAGG
>NW_005237110.1:0-239 GCF_000412655.1 Myotis brandtii
AGTTCACCGAAGAAGTGACTAGATGAATCTATCTCTGAGACTTAACTGTTCACATATGGAAAATGGAAACATAGTCTTTCCAGGCTGGTTAAAATGATTAATTGTTGCAACATCCTTATTACACTAGATGGCACATAGTAATTGCTCAATGAATGTATAAACAGTGACTAATGTTCTTAGTCCTTGTAGGGGCTGGAGGAGGAATGGGAATACCATGTAGAGGGAGGAGGAAGAGGGAG
>NW_005237111.1:0-239 GCF_000412655.1 Myotis brandtii
ATTCACAGTGTTGTGCAATGATCACCACCATCCATCTCCAGAATATTTTCATCTTGCAAAACTGAAACTCTACCCATGCCTGCTCTACAGCCCCTGGCAACCACCACTCTCCTTTCTAATCCTGTGAATTTGACCACTCTGACACCTTATACAAATGGGATCATACGGTATTTGCCTTTCTGTCTTTGACTTTCTTCACATAGCATAGTGTCCTCCAAGTTCATATTGTAGCAAGTGGG
>NW_005237112.1:0-239 GCF_000412655.1 Myotis brandtii
TTTCGGGGAATATTCCCTCTTGGGAATATTTGCTTTCTCAGGGACTATTTCACACTGAGGAATACTGCTCTGGCAGCCAGAGCAGGAAAGGGTTCTAGGTTGATCCAGAAGACCCTACGGTGTTGGAGGTGTCAGTGGTGGGAAACACATTGCATAATGTTTAAGGAAGATCCAGTGGGAGAATTACAATAAAGAACCCTAGGGTTCAGGAGCAAGGCCATGCCATCTGCAGCAGAGAA
>NW_005237113.1:0-239 GCF_000412655.1 Myotis brandtii
CTCAGTTATCATGAGGAATTAAGGTACCTGTAGAGAATAAAATATTTCCTAGGAAGTTTGCAAATATTCTATTTGATGTCACTATATGCAGAAAGAAAGGGATCTGATTGGATGGCAAGAGTGTCTTGAAAACCTCGTGTATTTAAACAGAAAAGCACATGCATGTGAACTTTCTCAGCAGAGCCAGTATGTCAGTAATAGCTCCCTATTCAAAGTGTAAAAGTCCAGGCTCTATTCCC
>NW_005237114.1:0-239 GCF_000412655.1 Myotis brandtii
GGGGCAATCTTACTCGGGCGCCCTGAGCCCCGAGCCTCACACTTACTGGACTGAAGGCTGGTGAATGGGGGGCCCGAGTGTAGAACCCAGGACTCCTTATTCCCAAGGTCATCCATTACTCCTCTCCGTCCCGCCACTGTGAGCCGCCAGCTCCCTGCAGCCTGTCAGCGGGTCCGGCGACCCAGGGCCTTCCTCGCTGCTGGGGGAGCCCCACACTAGCCTGGCCCACTGGAAGCCCA
>NW_005237115.1:0-239 GCF_000412655.1 Myotis brandtii
TAGCTTTGTTACTTCCAAGCTCATGAGCAAGTTTCTTTACTGCCCTAGCTTCACTTTCCTCAACTGTAAAATCAAGGTCAGACCTGCTTTACATGGTTGTTGTGATGATTAAACAAAATAATGCACATAATTATCCTGGCATCCAGGGTAAGCCTCCAAGTTAGGTATTTTATGGCATTATTTTCCCCACCGGGATGTATTACCAAAGACACAGCCTAAGTGAGAGAAGCCAGAACACT
>NW_005237116.1:0-239 GCF_000412655.1 Myotis brandtii
CACCTAATGTAACTTCCACCAGTGACATCCTATGATTGTGGTTGTTCACTCTTCCTCCCCATTCAGAATTAATCTGACCCTCACTGAAATGTGTAAGCACTTGTTATTACTTCTGCTTCCCAAAGTTTGTGTGCTGGTTTCACTTTTTAAAAGACACTCTATTCCTTAAAGGTATAGTGGATTTTTAAAAAAAACCTCATTGAAGGATATTTGTCCATTGATTTTTAGAGAGAGTGGGA
>NW_005237117.1:0-239 GCF_000412655.1 Myotis brandtii
CACTGAGCCACACCGGCTGCACATATTCCAAATATTAATCTCTTATAATAAATGTGATTTGAAAATATTTTCCCATTCCATAGGCTTTAAAGCAGTTTTAAGCTCACAGCAATATTAAGCAGAAGATAAAGAGATTTTCCATATATTCCCTGCCCTCACAAATGCATACCCTCTCCCATTATCAAATCCCCCACCAGAGTGGTACCTTTGTTACCAAAGATGAACCTAAATTGACACAT
>NW_005237118.1:0-239 GCF_000412655.1 Myotis brandtii
CTAAAGTGCTTCAAACAATTTTTAAAAACAGGCTAAGCACTCAGAAAACAGCTATTGTAAAGCTTTCTTTAAAAATCTGAATTTCACTATTCAGATTCTAATAGAAATGTTTTCGTTGTTAAAAGGATGGATATTTAAATCATGTTTCACTGCAAAGTAAATGAGGTATATGTAAATTGTGTGAATAGTTTACTTATTTTGGCAAATATGCCTGGATATATACTAAGAAGAAATGAGCA
>NW_005237119.1:0-239 GCF_000412655.1 Myotis brandtii
TCTCTGAGATCAATAAAAATATATATTAAAAAAAAAAAAGAATGAAGGCTTGGTCGTCTCTGTAGAGCTCTTGGAATAGCAGCCCAGGTTGCACCCACCCGGACCCACTCCCTTCCCTGGGGTGAAATGGTTCCGCCCCCCAAGCCGGCTGCCCCCATAGGAGTTTGGGGGGGAAAGGGGTGCAGAAACAGCCAATCTGTCTGTCTCCCTGCTTCCGTTTACTGGCCAGGGTGGCTGAG
>NW_005237120.1:0-239 GCF_000412655.1 Myotis brandtii
TGACGTCCTGCGGCTCCTGGTGAAAGTTTAACAGGGTGAGCCCACACTTTCCCTCGTCATCGCTCCGCAGTCGCCCACGCCCTTTATGGTCGCTGCTCTTTATGTTCTCGGCCGTGACAAGTGCTCCCAAGGCCCTGGTCATGCACAAAGGCCTCTCCTTTCAGAGGAACGCACCTCGGCCGTTGGCGCGCAGGCTGTCCGGGGAAGAGCCGCACCCCCGGCTCCCCTCCCGGAGGACG
>NW_005237121.1:0-239 GCF_000412655.1 Myotis brandtii
GCGAGCGGGCGAGTCCTGCCACATGATTTGAAACCTCGCGGCTGGGCGGACTTTGGCTCCAGGCACAGCGGCTGCAGCCGAGGCAGCTTCAATAATGCATGGCACGCCGGGCTGCCCCTGAAATATTGATCCACGGCCCAGCGCGGCCTGCGTCACCAGTGAGAAAGCGATACAGGATGTGCCCTTTAAAGAGGTTATAAAACCCTGTGCTTATGATCATTTTCATCCTGTCCTTGGCT
>NW_005237122.1:0-239 GCF_000412655.1 Myotis brandtii
GGCTCCATCTAACCAAAGCAGCGATGGCATCCCTGTGTCTGGGGCCAGCACACCCTGGGGCTCTAACCTGTGCCTCTGGGTAGGTGGTCACGGGTGCTCCCAGAACTGTCAGAGGGAATTCAAGGTCCGTGTTCACATGGAAGGCCAGCATTGCTGCCCCTCTGTACAAAGGGGCCCTGAGGTGCCAGGCAGGCCATCCAGAACCTACAAGACAGGTGGCTGTGGCCCTTGAACACACA
>NW_005237123.1:0-239 GCF_000412655.1 Myotis brandtii
GCTTCTGTAGAGGGAAGGAGAAGCTGATGGGGAAGAACAGATATTTTGCAGGAGGTGTTTGGTCATTGGGGTAATATGGGTAATATGCCACACCTTATCTGAGGCAAACAGATATTTTCTCCAAAAGACCTTTCCTTGCTCTCTGACTAAAAGGGCCACTCGTGTCTTACTTCTCGGAAATTTCTGCCTTAAGTTGAATAACATGTTCTTCTCCAGAATTATGGTGTAAATCAAATGCT
>NW_005237124.1:0-239 GCF_000412655.1 Myotis brandtii
CTGACTGGGAATTGAACTGTGACCTCCAAGTTCATAGTTCGATGCTCAACCAGTGACCCATGTCGGCCGGGCCACCCACATTTCTTTTGTACCATCAGTACAAATGTCAGCACGGTGACAAAAATAACTACTTTCTTAATATTTGTATGAAAACACTTGTAACTCCGCAAACCCCTGGGAGGGTCTCAGGGACCCCTAGTGGTGTGCGGGCTATACTTTGAGAACCAATTTGTGACACT
>NW_005237125.1:0-239 GCF_000412655.1 Myotis brandtii
TTCATTTACTTGAAAAGAAATGGGACTTTTATTTCAAGTAATTTCTGCTTTTAAAGAGATCATTTTAGATTAAACTCTCTTGAGGAGAACAGGGATAATGCTTTCTCACTTTTTGCTGAGGTGAATTTTTCTTTAATCCCCACCTGGCTGTGTGAAGTGCAAGCTGACTGCTATATTTATCACGAGAATTGTTTATAAAAAGTTTCAAATAAGTAAGTAGGGTGTTGGCTACCCCTGAG
>NW_005237126.1:0-239 GCF_000412655.1 Myotis brandtii
CTTTCTAATTTTTTTCTCCAGTTGCTGTTCAGATTGGCCTTGTTTCTCTACTTTACCTTCTAGCTCACTAATTTGGTCCTTTTCTTCTCTTAATCTACTATTGAAATTTTCCATCATGTGTTTTATTGTAGCTATATCATTTTTGATTTCTTTTTGATTCTTACATAGGTTGTTGATTTTTTTCGTCCATCCAGTTTATGACCTGTATGACCATTATTCTGAATTATTTTTCTGACATA
>NW_005237127.1:0-239 GCF_000412655.1 Myotis brandtii
GCCAAGCTCAAAAGGTTCACCATCACTGCTCTAGAGGTTCAAGTAAGAAAAACAAATTATATTTAAGTAATATGTGGCATCTGGTTCAGCAAACGAATATAGCCTGGGCTCATTTAAAAACCTCATGTTTTCTCCGCAGAAGTGGTATCTTTCTGTGGACCAGACCCAGGTTCAATTTGTCATTCAGCTCTTGACTTAAATTGAATGAGTCCCTATTGGAGGTAGACTGTTCTGCTGTG
>NW_005237128.1:0-239 GCF_000412655.1 Myotis brandtii
ATACGTTCAGACATTTCAGGCAGATATTATATATTTTTTTTTCTAGAGATCACTCCTGTAACTCTCCATCTTTTTTGTTAAAGTGTAGGCCTATTGCTTGATATGCTTGATGTACAACTTTATTCTGAAGTATTTCCTCATCTCATCTGTGTTCGATTCCCACTTCCTGCATACCTTGTCATTGATCTGGGTTTTGCAGGATTGGTTATAATTCTTGTTCCTTCTGGAGTTGTTTTTAT
>NW_005237129.1:0-239 GCF_000412655.1 Myotis brandtii
TTTTTTTTATTGCAACCACAACACATCATTAATATCTATGATTGTTAAGGCTGATGCAACAAAGCTCAATTTTTAAGTTAATAAAAGTGATTTAAAGCCATATGGAGTTACCTCAAAAAATTAAAAATGCTGCCTTATGACCCAGCAACTCCACTTCTGGAAATATTTCTGAAGAATCCTGAAACACTGATTCAAAATAATATGTGCACCCCATATTCATTGCAGTGTTATTTACAATA
>NW_005237130.1:0-239 GCF_000412655.1 Myotis brandtii
GATTATGGTCATGGAATACAAGTCAAGTGGTATGAATACATATGAAAGTTGGCCTCTCTGAGCCTTGGTTTATTCCTTAATAAATAGCATAATAAACAAGAATATGGACCCTGGACTAGACTGATAAATTTAAAACCTGGTTTCGTAACCAATATTTATATAACTTGGATATTTAATCTCTCTAGCCATTATTTCATAGTGCTATTATAAGAATTAATGATTAATACAGAAAATAACAT
>NW_005237131.1:0-239 GCF_000412655.1 Myotis brandtii
TATGTCAACTGTAACTGAAAGCAAAAAATAATAATAATAAATGTAACTACCCATTGCATTACTTATTAAGATGCTTGTTTGGAGGCTGTAGTGGGATGAATAGTGTTCGTCTTCCTCCCCCCAATTCATGTCTACTCAGAACCTCAAAATATGACCTTATTTGAAAATAAGGTCTACACAGATGTAATTAGTTAAGATGAGATCATATTGGAGTAGGTTGGACCCTAAATCCAATGACT
>NW_005237132.1:0-239 GCF_000412655.1 Myotis brandtii
AGCTCTATTTAACTGGATTAAATAAAAATAAGCTTTAATATCAAGAGTGCACTGATATAAAACTGAAACTGAATGGTCTTTAGTTAACTAAAAAAAAAAACCACACAAAGTGTGCTTGGGCTATTGGTAGGTTCTTAATGACATTGGAAAGATTTTTCCTTACATTTTAACTCATCTACCTAGAAAATAAAGATTCTATCAAAATGATTTCCTGTGCTCATACTGTCTTTATCAGGTCT
>NW_005237133.1:0-239 GCF_000412655.1 Myotis brandtii
CCCATTTCAGTAATTGGTACCATCATTTGCTAGTTGCTCAGACCAAAAACGATTCTTGATTGTACAGGTTTCCTCATACCCCATATTCATTTCATTGGCACATCATGTTGGCTTTACCTTTTAGATATATACTGATTTCAACCAACCCACTCTTAGTTATAACCTCAATCCAAATCACCGTCAGCTCCTGCTTGGACTGTTGGATTGTATTTAGTATTGGTTTCACTTTGATTTTTGTT
>NW_005237134.1:0-239 GCF_000412655.1 Myotis brandtii
AGGTTGTGGAACAATGAACACAGGTGAGCATAGAAATAGTATGACTAGGCTTTAGAAAGATCATGCTGGGAGATATAGAGAGGATGGATTAGAGGAAAGAAACAATTCATTTACGGAGTTACTGTCTTGGCAACAGAGGATAATTGGCTCACCTATAGGAAATGGAAAGTTAAGGAGGTGGATTGCAATGACATTGATAGGACCTAGTGACTATTTGGGGAATGTGGGAGGGCATATTC
>NW_005237135.1:0-239 GCF_000412655.1 Myotis brandtii
CATAGGCCCTTCTCTAACCCTTAAAACAAGATTGTGAGGTCGTCAGGGAAGATCTGATTTTTTAAATTGGTGATATATACATACTAGTATATATCAAAAAATTATGTCTATACAAAGTAATTTGGAGTAAAGTCTCCCACTCATCCTTGTCTCTGATTCTTGCTACCTGTTTCCTGCCCACCCCACCGTCACTCCGCAGGTAATCCCCTGCTATTAGTTTCTAGTGCATTCTTCTAGAC
>NW_005237136.1:0-239 GCF_000412655.1 Myotis brandtii
AATTTTCACAACTTTCTGAACTAGTTATTATCTCCCACTTCACTGATAAAAAATTTGAAGCCCACATTAAACTATACACACATTCCCACAGGTGGTTAAAAGGGAACCAGGGTTGGGACCTGGGTCTTTTCTATCCCTGGGCTTCTTAATCCATGTTACTATCAATAGTATAAAGGAAAAACAGGGAAAGGATGCTTTCAAGCACCAGAGGTAAACAGAACATTTCAAAATAAATCTCT
>NW_005237137.1:0-239 GCF_000412655.1 Myotis brandtii
GCACTCACCGCAGCGCAAGGACTGGGCGGAGCAGGCCAGGAGCTGCAGAAAGAACCACAGGGCGCGGGCGTGAGTTTGGGCAGCACCAGAGGCCACACGCTCAGGGCCTGCTCAGGGCCTGGGCCAGCCAGGTCTTTGCCCCTTGGGCCTCCTGCCTGGTCGCCTCCCCTCGACCCTCGCTCTCTCTAAATTCGACTTTAACCAACGTTTGGTGAAGAGGGGTCTTTCAGACTATGAAC
>NW_005237138.1:0-239 GCF_000412655.1 Myotis brandtii
GTGTGTGTAAGTTTCTTTATTAGGCTAAATGGTAAGAGAAAGCAACCCTAAGTAGTCGATTCTTATTTAGCAAGTGCTGAAGATTACTCTTCATCCATATATCAAAAGAATTTCACATTTTGGAAACATGTCATACAGAATTTCATTGGAAAATGCAAGCATTCTTAACAATCATGCACATAATTGAATCACCCAAAGTTTTCCCCTTAAGAACAAAATAATCATTCCATAAGTCTTGG
>NW_005237139.1:0-239 GCF_000412655.1 Myotis brandtii
CATCCTAAGTTTGCTGTTCAAAGGAAGACCTTTCATTCCCTTCCTTTGACGGGAAGGGGCTCGTGATCCATAATTGCCATCTGCAGGGGTCCGCCTGTCACACAGGGTCCTGGGATCCATAAAACTCGGTTTCTTGGGAGTTCATAAAACATCCTGAACAGCGGAATTTCCCCTCACAGAGAAGTCTTTCTTTCACTACTCGCCAGTTCTGGCCTTTGAAAACTAGACTTGGTTGAACG
>NW_005237140.1:0-239 GCF_000412655.1 Myotis brandtii
AGTAGGCTAATTTTTCAGTCGATCATTTTGAACGGCCCTGGGAGGATGTCATGAATATCCCACTGGCCCTTGGCAGAGAGAAGGTCCCGCCTGCTCTAAAGGGATCCTCCTTGATTTTTGGATCTTTTTTTTTTCTTTTACAAAAAGGGGATGTTTGAGATACACTTTTCTTTCTCCTTTGCCAAGGTCCTGCTTCCAGGGTTTTCCACTGCCGTGCGACACCGCATGGCGCCGTGCGG
>NW_005237141.1:0-239 GCF_000412655.1 Myotis brandtii
GCAGGAGGGAAGCCCGGGTCCCGGGCTGCGCGCTGGCGGCCAGAGGGAAGCCTAGGTGCCAGCAGCCAGAGGGGAGCCCAGGTCCCCCGTGCCAGAGTGAAGTCAGTGCCGGCATCCGGGGGAAGGAAGGCCTACTCTTACACAATTTTCATACATCAGGCCTCTAGTAAATTAATAAAATTCTTATAAAGATATCTGTCAGGGTCTTTATAAACTTACAAATTTATATATGAACTTTA
>NW_005237142.1:0-239 GCF_000412655.1 Myotis brandtii
GATGTTACTCTCTTCATGTTGCAGGTAAAAATGATACTCAGAGGGACAGTAACAGTTTATAAGTGGTGGTGACAGGATTTGAACCCAGACAGGCCAGACTCTGAAACTTATCCTCCATCCTTCCTAAGATACCAGTGTTGATTTTTTTTTAATTTAAAAATATTTTGAAAGCAGTGTTGATTTTTTAAATTTAAAAGTATTATTATTGATTTTAGAGAGGAAGGGAGAGAGAGTTAGAA
>NW_005237143.1:0-239 GCF_000412655.1 Myotis brandtii
TGGCGTCTGCTTCTCTTTTCTGCTTTCTTTGCCTTTTTATCCCTTCTGCCCCCACCGGTGGCAAACATTTGTCACGAGAATGGATGCTGTTATTAAAAAAGTCTCACTGTGACAGGTTGTCTTTTCAAAAGAACAACCAGGAAAGGAGGAAACGGTTTCATTGCTCAAGGTTTCTACAGCTGGCTCATTTTGTCTGCTAACACATTTATCAGAGGAGCACTGTTTTCCTGTAGAAGTGG
>NW_005237144.1:0-239 GCF_000412655.1 Myotis brandtii
TGATCCCACTCTTTGGCATACATTCCGAAGAAATCACCCAAAGAGGGTGGTGCTTCTGCCCCACTCAGACCCCCTTTGCAATGCACTCTCCCCGCCCCTGCCCTGCCGGGTGTTGGCTGTAAACAGCTCACAGAGGACCCTTCCCCAGGGCTGACTTGCTGGGAAGGTGACTGCACCACTCAGGGCAGCCCAGCCCATGACGGACTGAAGTCCCTTTGCCTCAAGTGGGGGGCGGGGGG
>NW_005237145.1:0-239 GCF_000412655.1 Myotis brandtii
TTTTTTTTTTTAATTTCAAGAAAAATGATCTAGGCAGACTTAAAGCTAGAGCTGGGGTGGGAGCAGACATTAATGCAAATTTGGTGACGGTTGCACTATCTAAAAATTAACTGAATGTCATGAATTTTCCCTTGTAATGAGTGAATGTCATAGTATATAAATTATATCTCAATAAAGTTTCTAAAAAGTTAAGACATCTTATATTTCGTCTTTCTACAGTTTAAACTTACCACATGCAG
>NW_005237146.1:0-239 GCF_000412655.1 Myotis brandtii
GGGGGGGGGTCACTTTCCTACATGGCTGATGGGAGTGTAAACTGGCACAACCTCTAAGAAGGGCAATTTGCCACCTTCAATCAAAATACACAGAAGCACACTTCCTTTGACCCAGCAGTTCTGTTTCCACAAATTTTGATTACACGTACACTTACAAATATGGAAATAGGTAATCATGGTTGCATACTGAAGCATTAAAATAGCAAAATATTGACAATGTAAGTATCCACAAAAACTGA
>NW_005237147.1:0-239 GCF_000412655.1 Myotis brandtii
ATCTAGTTCATAATTTTATATATGTAGTGATATAAAAATAGAACAATTTTATTTACCAAGGGGCTATTTATTAAAGTATTAGGGAACTACAGGGACAGTGCATTAATCGAGGGCTAATATAGCACCTGAGATGCTACACTTTAGTCCTGACGTTGGCCATTAACAGAGGAACTGCGACCTTCATTTTGATCAGTGTCAACTAGATGTCTCACAGGCTTCTCAGACTAGTATATCCAATA
>NW_005237148.1:0-239 GCF_000412655.1 Myotis brandtii
AGCCTGTAATCCCTTTAGCACTGGGACCATTTCTTCTTCACAGCACTCATCCAGTACCTAACTCAGCTCAACTGCATGGTCAAGATTAGGAGTTACTAAATGATTGCCTATCAGATTGTTGATGTTACCTAAAACTAAGGTACCCTCCTCTCCCTGCTGCTGTGTTCTTCATTAATAAGAAAACTCTTGCCTTTTATTCTAGAACTAGAGGCCTGGTGCATGAAATTTGTACATGGGTA
>NW_005237149.1:0-239 GCF_000412655.1 Myotis brandtii
CCTCAGCAGGGCGAGCATGTGCCTTCAAAGTCTAGAAGAGAGAGCTCACCTCTCAGACATGTCACTCCGTACCCAAGCGCAGCAGTAATGCCCGTGCCCACATTCCCTCCTTCCTTACAGGCAAGGCACGGCTCCCAACTGCCTGTGGTTCTCCTCCAAGTTCGAGTCCGGAAACCTGCGCAAAGCCATCCAAGTGCGTGAGTAAGTAAAGGAAGCGGCCATGGGCCCTGACTGGTGTG
>NW_005237150.1:0-239 GCF_000412655.1 Myotis brandtii
GATTTGGCATGGTGACCATGAAAATGTGCCTTTTAGGCCTCCTATGCAGGGTACAATAATTGACTGATGACCCTAGCTGCTGCATTTTGATTCCACCACCTGGGTCATATTAAGCCAGACATTGAACCTGTGGAGGATACTAGGGAAAGTTCTATGACATGAAGGACTTCTCTGACAGATGCCCCACTGGCGTGGCCAAAAGTTTCTTAGAACTACATGCCCATTGAAGGATTTTCCTA
>NW_005237151.1:0-239 GCF_000412655.1 Myotis brandtii
CCAGGCAGGGGGCAAGCACGTGCGGAGACAGGGAAGCGAGAGAAAGCACGCAGCGTCAGGTCTGCAGCCTCTGGGCCTGCACGCCCACCCTCCTCCCTTCCTGGGATGTCCTTGGCCCCATCCTCAGCAAATCCGGTTTGAAAATGTCTCCTTCTCTCCGCTGTCCCCCACCAACCCAGGGCAAAGCCACCACAGACAGCACTCATCGTCCCAGTTGGCCGTGGTCGGCTGACTTGCCC
>NW_005237152.1:0-239 GCF_000412655.1 Myotis brandtii
GGTGCCTTAGGTGTTACTGAATAGCTGGGATCACCAAACCCCCGCCTCTGGAGATGCTCCTTTTGCAGCTAATAAATCATCAGCAATCACCATGAGGTGCCAGTGGAGGTGCTCACTGTCTGCACACCTGTGACCAAGGAGGGGCCCTTCCCAGGATCTGTACAGCTCACCCTTGGGCTTAATGAGCTTCCAGAGAAATGTGTGGTGGGCATGACTGCCTCCCCAAGTGGGGTGGGGGG
>NW_005237153.1:0-239 GCF_000412655.1 Myotis brandtii
GCCTCTTCCTTCATCTGTGGGAGAATCAAAATCCATGGTACCAACCAATGATTTGTTCAGTAAGAATGTCACATTATCTTTTTATAGGTGGGGTTTAAAATTATAGTTAGCCCTTGAACAATATGGGTTTCAATTAGATGGGTATTTTTCTCAATAAATACTCTAAATTATTTTTCTTCCTTATGATTTTATTTTTAATGTATGTTTTTATTGATTTTAGAAAGAGAGGAACATCAATG
>NW_005237154.1:0-239 GCF_000412655.1 Myotis brandtii
GGTCTCAGCCTGGACTGCGACCTCCCTGCAAAGCTCAGCTTCCTCACCGGCCCCTTCTCAATGCGCGTCTCACTGCTTTGAGGAGCTGCCGCTTCAAACAGGTGGGAAGTGGATGGGTGACAGCCTCCCCCAGCAGTCATGGCTGTCAGGAAGGAGGCGAGAGCCACAGGGGACAGCAGGTTCATTTACAGTCTAAGAAGACAGGTCAATACCACCGTCACCATCACCCTCATTTCCAA
>NW_005237155.1:0-239 GCF_000412655.1 Myotis brandtii
GATAAGACATTTTACATATGTATAATTAGCATATCTGAAAGAAAAGTTCAAGAGAATAGGGCAAAAGCATTATTTTTAAAAATAATGCTGAGAATTTTTAAAAATAAACAATAAACATAAAAATATACACTCAAGGTGCTCTATCATGCCAAAGTAAAACACCACACCTAAGTACATCATAGTTAATTTATCAAGTTCAAAGAAAGTAGATAAAAAGGAATCTATGAAGTTTGGAAGAA
>NW_005237156.1:0-239 GCF_000412655.1 Myotis brandtii
TGCGGAGGCCCAGCTTCGAAAGGAAGTGAGGGAGTTTTATAAAGAGGAGGACGGGCAGAGCCATCTGAGACAACTATGCGAGTCCAGGGGTTAGGAGCCCTGGGCTCTGGCCCTGCTCTTCCGGGCTGTGCTGGTGGTGTGGGTCCATGCAGTTTGGGGAACTAACAGAGAAGGGAATGTTATTTTTGACAGCACAGGCACCACTGCCCAGAAACAAAAAGAATGCAGTGTGTGTGTGT
>NW_005237157.1:0-239 GCF_000412655.1 Myotis brandtii
GATCCCAACAGCCTGACAGCCAGCCCAGTCCTCCCGCTACCCACCCCGGTTCCCCTGTTCATCATCTCTGATCCATTGGAGCCTGCGGGTCGGGGGGAGGGACCAAGCAGTCAGCTCGCCAGTACCCAGTCCTGCTCCACCACCACCCACCCACTTCCCAGTGGTTCCCTGTTTGCCTGTGGGCAGGGGTGGGGGGATGGGAGAGGTGGGGGAGGGGAGGGACCGAGAGGTGGTCAATG
>NW_005237158.1:0-239 GCF_000412655.1 Myotis brandtii
TCCAGCAGACTTTCTCATTCCAGCAGACCTTCTCAGCTGCGCTTCCTCAGCGGCTGGTCACACACCATATTTGGGAGACTCAGAGTCTTGAAGAATTTCAATCCTTTTGCGTTAACACCTGTGCACGGGGCTTCCTTATGCAATTCTGATCAGATAGATAAGTACACTCATATAATTTGGCTTGTTTTAAAAATAAATAATGTAGCCCGGCAGGTGTGGCTCAGTGGTTGAGCATCGAC
>NW_005237159.1:0-239 GCF_000412655.1 Myotis brandtii
CTTCCTCTCTCTCTAAAAATCAATGGAAACATATCTTCTAGTGAGGATTTTTTAAGAAATGGAAATGACAGCAAAATTCCAGAACAGGAGGAAGCAGAGCTACTGACTGAGGGCTCTCAAGCCATTTTGCTCCCAGGAGACAGTGGAAGGAAGACCGGGGGTGGATGACTGACCAGGACTCATGGCCCAGACCCTCCTGCCTTTCCAAGGCCCTGAATACCCATTTTACAGGCCTGTGT
>NW_005237160.1:0-239 GCF_000412655.1 Myotis brandtii
TATATATATATCAACTGTATACACATATATACTTTTGTATCTATTCCTTATTAGAAAGTAAGCTCCTTGAAAGCAGATATATTGTTCTTTTGTGCATTGCAATATTCCCAGAACCTATAATGACACACAGCACATGGTAGGCACTTAATAAATATTACTTTTTAATAATGAATAAACATTGATAGCAGAGGAGCTATTGTCATTCTTCTTTACTCTTAGAACTACCTAAGAATTCTGTG
>NW_005237161.1:0-239 GCF_000412655.1 Myotis brandtii
TATGGGTACCAGGTGAGGTGGACTTTGAAGTCACTCAAGCAAAGTAAACCCACGGGTCCAGCAGCAGCAGAAGGGCCCCTGTAGCTATAGTCTGGGTGACTGAACAGCCATTTTCTAGGTTGTTTCTTCTATTTGTTTTTCTCCTCCTTCTCTGTCTCCTCCTCCTCTTCCTCCTGGTCCTCCTCATGCTCCTTCTGTTCTTCCTCCTCCACTTGCTCCTCCCTTTCCCACTCTTCTTC
>NW_005237162.1:0-239 GCF_000412655.1 Myotis brandtii
TTTTTTTTTCAAATGAAAGCAAACATTCAGTTGATGGTAGCTGTAACTTGTTATATATTTTAAGTTCCATTGTCACATTGCAAAACTTCCTGTGGGACATTTCTGATTTTTGTAATTTCAAAAGATGAGTATCAAAATACCATACTTAAACATTTCTTAGATGCCTGTTATTTTGTTGACATTTTCTTGGCACTTAGTTAAAGCTGTAAACATCTCTCTCTATGAATAAAATTGATTAC
>NW_005237163.1:0-239 GCF_000412655.1 Myotis brandtii
AATCGAACTGTGACCTCCTGGTTCATAGGCCGATACTCAGCCACTGAGTCATGCAGGCCGGGCTACACTTCATTTTCAATTTGTGAATACAAGAGGGAGTTGAGAGAAGCTATCTGCTTGAATGCATTTTGTTTGTATAGTCTTACTCCCACACAGAAGTCTATAGTTTTGTAGATAACCAAAGATAAATTAGAACATCTAGGTAAGAGGGAGGCTGCTGGGGGTGGGGCCAGGTGGCC
>NW_005237164.1:0-239 GCF_000412655.1 Myotis brandtii
GGGGTTCCCCTCCCAGTGCGCTGGGACCCGCCCACGCGGCTCACCATGATGTTCCTGTGGATGAAGCCCCTGTGGTTGGTGTGGGCTCCAGGTGCGGGTACTCCTCCTGCTGGCCACCTGGATGCCGCACACCTGCCTCCAGGCCGCGTACATCTGCCCGCGCACCAGGTAGATGCCTGAGTCCGTGGGGAGGCCGTGCGCCAACCGTGGTCGGCAAACCACGGCTCGCGAGCCACATG
>NW_005237165.1:0-239 GCF_000412655.1 Myotis brandtii
TAGTGGACAAGGACAGCCTGAACTTGGGAAACAAAAGGACAGGTGTCTGATTCCAGAACCTGCCCCCCGCTGTGCGGGCCTCGGGACGGCTGCCAACGCTCCCTGCTCCCTTGGGTCAGGCTGGGGAAGCCTGGCTCTCTCTCCTGAGATGCCTGCCGCTGGGAGTAAGTGCAGACGAAGGTCAGCCCTGCACTGAGCTGTAAATCTCCAGCTGTCAGATGCAGGCCCTGGGAGGTGTG
>NW_005237166.1:0-239 GCF_000412655.1 Myotis brandtii
CAGCCAACCTCCCACGGCCGGCCAACCTCCTGTGGCCCCTCGCCCTGGCCGGCCAACCTATATAGTAAATAATAAAGGTGGCATTTATTATATAGATCAGTAAGGACATAATAAATAATTAGATGAGTGGTGCTGTAACAAATGAATAATTATTTGGTAAAAAGTAAAAAACTAGATTGCTCCCTTAAACCACACACACATACACACACCATATATAAACTTTCAGATAGATTAAATAA
>NW_005237167.1:0-239 GCF_000412655.1 Myotis brandtii
CGCTGCACCTGGGCAGGATGGACAGTGGGTGGGCAGGCGGAGTCAGGGCCAGCGGGCCTGGCTGCCTGGGCGGTGTCTGCTCTGGACCTGTCCCTGGGGAAGGAACACATTGTCATCTGTCCCTCGATATGGAGACCCCGGAGGAGACCAAGGCAAGGTGGGCAGAGCCTTTATTCCCAGCCCCTCCCTGCCAAGTGCCCATCTCCCTGGGGTCCCTCTTCATCAGCCATGCTCTCTGC
>NW_005237168.1:0-239 GCF_000412655.1 Myotis brandtii
AGCAGCTCTGCAAGGAGGTGTTTGCCACACACAAGTGGGTGGGACAAGATCAGTAAATGAGCCAAGATCCACTTCCCCACACCCAGGGCTACAGCTTCACCTGGGCTCTTGGGCATGCTTGTTCATCTTATGGACCTTCTGTTTGACATCTGCTGAAGTGTGCGTGGCAATACAGACATGCTTCATTATATCGCGCTTGTCTTCATTGCACTTCACAAGTGTTGGCATTTTATACAAAG
>NW_005237169.1:0-239 GCF_000412655.1 Myotis brandtii
ATAAGTACCTCTCAATAATAACCCTAAATGTAAATGTAGTACATGCTCTAGTAAAAAGGCATAGGGTCACTGAATGGATACAAAAAACATGACCCAACTACATGCCGTCTATAGGACACCCACCTCAAAACAACAGACCCACACAGGATAAAGGGGAAGAGATGGAAAAAAATTTTCCACGCAAATGGAAAAGAAAAAAAATCTGGAGTAACAATACTCATATCTGACAAAATAGACTT
>NW_005237170.1:0-239 GCF_000412655.1 Myotis brandtii
GGACATATGTAATACTTTCAACAACAAAGATTTAAAAAGAAAAAAAAAGAAAGTAAAAAAAATCTATGTATTTATCAAGCATTGACATGACAGTATGTATTTTCACATGTAACAAGGGGAAGAAAACTTTAAGGCTTTTACCTTTATTTTTTATTTTTCTCAACTCAGGGCAACAGCTGTAGTGTATAAGTCTTCTTGTCTACCCAGGATCTGCCTCCTACTAGAGAGCTACCTCTCTC
>NW_005237171.1:0-239 GCF_000412655.1 Myotis brandtii
GACCCTTCAGTCTGCCAGCCGATGCTCTAAACACTGAGCCAAACTGACCAGGGCAAGCTTTTAAAAAAATTCATATAAATGTCCTTCAATTAAATAAAAGAGCAAATATTGCATGGCCAGTGGGGTTCAGTAGTTGTGCATTGACCCATCCACCAAGAGGTCTCCAGTTCAATTCCCAGTCTGGGCACATGTCCAATTTGCAGGCTCAAGTCCCAGTAGGGGGCATGCAGGAGGCAGCC
>NW_005237172.1:0-239 GCF_000412655.1 Myotis brandtii
CCGTGCACAAATTTGTGCACCGGGCCTCTAGTTAATAATAAGAGAATATAATGCAAAATCTGTATAACTGTGGAACCAGAGAATGTAAACAGTCATTGATACCACAAACAGGGTCACCCACATAGGTAGCTAAGCATGACTGGAGGCCACCACAGGGAATGTTCAAAGTGCCCCAAAGCAATAGATTGGAAATCAGTTGGCAATGCTTAATATCAAAATAACTGAGAGAGTGCAGAAGG
>NW_005237173.1:0-239 GCF_000412655.1 Myotis brandtii
GTGAATATTCCAGAGAAAATGAATAGTATCCAATCAGGTTGTCTTGTGTGGAATCAGTAACATTACAGGGAAGGAAAAAAAAGTAGGAATAAAAGTCTTTGAGGAGTGCTTTGTATAAGACTTGCTAATGTTCACGTAATTTGATCTTAAATTTGTGAATTGAGGAGGTGCTAGGCAACTGGATGCTTCTCTGGAGAAATTTTAGATAGAAAAGAGCAGATAGGATGGACCAGGGCTCA
>NW_005237174.1:0-239 GCF_000412655.1 Myotis brandtii
GTGAAAGACCCGTCTCCAGGGCGAGTGAGGCAGAACTGAGGGGGCCGCAAACACGGTCAGGTCAACACTGAAACGCAATATATCGTTTAAACACAACGAAAGCATTTAATGTGAAAAAACCACGGGTGGATAAAATATCACGTTAAAATAAAAAGAGTGGAAATAAATAAAGGCCCCTCTGCACACACAGGCAGGTTGTGGGTCCCGGGGCGAGGACCCAGTCAGCCCCCCGCAGGGGT
>NW_005237175.1:0-239 GCF_000412655.1 Myotis brandtii
TGTAGTTTAGTTGTGATTTTGATGTGGTTGTGGGAGGTTTCGAGTTACCTACTCCACCTTCATTACCAGAAGCCCTGTTTGGTTTTTCTCCCACTTCCTGAAAAGTCTCAAGTAACCATTTAAACAACGCTCTTTTAGATTTTCTATTTGGGTGAAGTTCTTAACATCTATCAAGATACTTGTTTAACCTGTACCCCTAGTGGATAGAAAGCAAAAAGGTAAACTCAGAAAGAAATTCA
>NW_005237176.1:0-239 GCF_000412655.1 Myotis brandtii
CCGGAATCGAACCTGGGACCCTTGAATCCGCAGGCTGTCACTCTATCCACTGAGCCAAACCCATTAGGACTGTTCGTTGATTTTTATCTTGCTAACAGATCTGGAAACTCCTTTGCAAGTGGGAGGAGAGGGATCAAAGAGGCAGTGAGGTTCAGAGATCAGAAATGTGTAAGAGTGCATAAAAGATTTGCTTTCGATATAGCCTTAGATGTGATAAAGCTAGTCGAAGTCAGCTTACA
>NW_005237177.1:0-239 GCF_000412655.1 Myotis brandtii
AGTGGAAGTGCTATAGAAGGGGGAGAATGGGTGTTAGAATTTATTAGCTTCAGGAGAGTTCAGAGATAATCTCTGAAATTTCTTATTAATTTCGTTTTTAATGAGAAGTTAACTGTGCTCCTCCTTAGAAGTTTCTAATTTCCAAATCAAGATGCACTTCCTATTCATTCAATCAGTTTAATTTTCAGGCGGCATTTTTCTAGTGGTGGTGTTTGTTTTTCTTGCCTGAGAAAAATTAA
>NW_005237178.1:0-239 GCF_000412655.1 Myotis brandtii
CTAGCATTTATTGAGCACTTACTATTTGGGAGACACTGTTCATTAAGCACTTGCAGTCATTATTTCACACGAAATGAATTTACGTGAAGACGTTGAGGCTCTGAGGGGTTGAGGAAACTGCCATGTCCCACAGCTTAGTGTACGACTTGGGTAAGTAACAGTGATTGAAGATTCTGCCATCTGTCTCCAGAGCCTTGACCAATGTGTTACATCCCCTCGTGAGAAGTGCAGAAGGCGGC
>NW_005237179.1:0-239 GCF_000412655.1 Myotis brandtii
CACTGTGTGCTTCAGACAATTATACTGCACCATGGAAGCCCAAAGACACATTCTTGGGAGCACAGCTGTAATCAACAATGCCCCGGCTATTCTGGGTTAAATCATGTGTCTCCCTAACAAATTCCTATGTTGAAGCTCTAACCCTGAATTGTGGCCTCCAATTTCATATGTTGAAGCCCTAACCCCAAGTGCTTCAAAGTAGGACTGTATTTGGAGATAGGGCCTTTAAAGTGGTGGCT
>NW_005237180.1:0-239 GCF_000412655.1 Myotis brandtii
CTCTTTGTAATACTTTAAGCAATAAAAAAAAAACACGAAGTCAAACACGATAAAAAAAATGATTATGATGTTGGTTTGCAGATAGCTATTTAGTGAGAGGGTAGCTCCCTTTGAAAGAAAAAGCTGGTAAAATCCAAAAGGGAGGTCATGGTTGAAAGTTCAGTAACGTCTCAAAGGAACAATCTTTATGAGAATGAATGGACTCTGGCTTATTTTTAGTGATCCCAGTGCTGTTGCCG
>NW_005237181.1:0-239 GCF_000412655.1 Myotis brandtii
CAAGGGGGGGGGGGGAAAGGAGACGTATGTAATACTCTTTGTAACACTTTAAGCTGTACATATATATACATATAATTTTAAAAAAGGCCTGTCCCAGGCTGCGGGTCCTGCAGGTCAGTCCCAGAAGTGTCCCCACGGTGGCGCTGGAGGGTCGGCGGTCACAGGGCGCTGTGGCTCCGCTTTGTTCAACCTCAGAAGGAAGTGGCCTGAGAGGAGGTGCCCGCTGGCTTCTGGCAGAG
>NW_005237182.1:0-239 GCF_000412655.1 Myotis brandtii
TATGGAAATGAAGATGCATGAATTAGCTCCAAGTATATACAAACATGGCTGAGTCTGCAACATAACTATAGTGAAGGTGCAGTGAGGTTAGGACAGGATGTTATGCTTAAAGGGCTTTACTTAGCTTGTTTTTTAAATCACAAAGATAGTGGTCACATGAAATAGTAAGCTACAAGAGAGAGAAAATATGTATTTGTTCATACATGGGTCTGTGAATATAAACATTGTGAGTAAAGACT
>NW_005237183.1:0-239 GCF_000412655.1 Myotis brandtii
AATTTCACTAATTTTTATTGGAAACAATTACTTTTGACCAAAGTTAAAAGTAAATGCATAGCCTTCTTCTAAGAAATTAAAATATATAGACAGACTACATTATGTAGAAATATTATCTTTTAATTATAATCATCTCTACTTAACCTACAATTCTATTTTATTATTTTTTAATTTAGATATAATTTGAAACTCAAATATTATATGTATTCATTTTTCAGTAGAACCATTTAAATTATGCA
>NW_005237184.1:0-239 GCF_000412655.1 Myotis brandtii
CAAACAAACAAACAAACAAACAAAATGGATAAGTTTTCTCCAAACCGAGTTACCCAACATTGTTAGTACAACCTCTCACTCTGGATTGACAACTGAAACATTGGCGCACAATCTGTACACATAAAACCCAACAGAAAAGCCAGCAGCATCTACCATCCGAAAGAATAGGGCAGAGGCAGCTGCAGTCGGGGCACCCCACCCACTCCTTAGGGCCCTGCACCCACCCAGGCCCCTCCTAC
>NW_005237185.1:0-239 GCF_000412655.1 Myotis brandtii
CTAACTTGCTTTGACCAACAGAATGTGCAGAAGTGACACCATACCAGCTCGGGGCCCAGCCTGGAAGAGGTCCAGCAGCTCCCGCCTTCCCTTATGGCCGGTTGCCCTGTAATAAATCTGACTATCTTGAGACCATCCTACTGCGACGAAGCCCAAGTTAGCCACATGGAGAGAGAGAGGACGGCCAATGGAGGAATCCTGTGGCATTGACATGTGACTGAAGTCTTTCTGGACCTTCC
>NW_005237186.1:0-239 GCF_000412655.1 Myotis brandtii
AAAAATTGCAAATATTAAGCTTTTCATAGAAAAATAAACTTGGGGCTCCATACTGGGTTGGACATTTCCTTCACTGTACTTAATCATACTTTTAAAAAAATCTGTTCAATATATGTAGAGGAGAAAGGATTGGGGGAAAAAACTAAAATGGAGGAGCAAAATAGAGATTTAACAAGCTCAGGTGAGAGACTTGAGGAAGAAAACTCTTCTTGGGTCTGGCAGCATTTAAACCCTTCACA
>NW_005237187.1:0-239 GCF_000412655.1 Myotis brandtii
TGCACGTGGCCCAGGGCCCGGGTGACCTTCCCAAGCCGCAGGACCGATGCGGACACAACCCACCCCTTCAGCCGCCCGTGTGCGCTGTGCTCTCCTGTGTGCCGTGTGTGAGGGCGTGCGTGTGTGTGTGTGTGTGTGTGTGATTGTTTTACACACTCTCACCATGTGGGCCCCACCACCACAGGCAGGACAGGGCGCAGCTCCGACCCCCAGGCCCTCCAGGCGGCCTGTGGTCACAC
>NW_005237188.1:0-239 GCF_000412655.1 Myotis brandtii
TCCTGTCTATGAAGTCACAATCCTGACTCTGAAGTAACAATCCTGTATATGAAGTCACAATCATTTCTATGAAGTGACAGTCCTGTCTATGAAGTCACAATACTGTCTGTGATGTCACAATACTCTATTTGATGTAACAATCGTCTCTATGAAGTAACAATTCTCTCTATGATGTTATGATCATGTCTATGAAGTGAAAATTCATCCGTGAAGTAACAATCCTGTCTATGGCATCACAA
>NW_005237189.1:0-239 GCF_000412655.1 Myotis brandtii
TTTGCATATTACCCTTTTATTATATAGGATTTGCCATAGATTGGGAAAATATTTGCAAAAGACATATCTGAGAAAGGACTGTTGTCTAAAATACATAAAAAACTCTTAAAACTCAATACTAAGTAAGTAAACAACCTTATTAAAAAATGAGCCAAAGACCTTGACACCTCAATAAAGGTTTAAAGATAGCAAATAGAATATGAAAAGATGCTTTATATCATTTGTCATCAAAGACATGC
>NW_005237190.1:0-239 GCF_000412655.1 Myotis brandtii
ATATTAATTGTTCCAATCCATGAACAAGGATTATCTTTTTATTTGTCTTCTTCAATTTCTTCCATGGATGTCTTATAGTTTTTACTGTACAGATATTTTACATCCTTGGTTAAATTTATCCTTCAATATTTTATTATTTTTGATACTATAATGAATAGAATTGTTGTCTTAATTCTCTTTCTGACAGTTTGTTATTAGTGTATAAAAATACTACTGATTTTTTAAAATATATTTTTATT
>NW_005237191.1:0-239 GCF_000412655.1 Myotis brandtii
AGATCTGTGGTTTACTATCTGTCATTAATTTTGAAACAGTCTGAGCCAATATTACTTCAAATATTTCTTTTGCTCGAATCCCTCTCTTCTCCTTTTGGCATTTCAATTACGTATCTGTAACACCTTTTGACGTTGTCCCACAGTTTATGGATGTTGTCTCATTCATTTTTTTTCCATGCTGCATTTTAGTTTGGGAAGATTCTATTGACATTTTCAAGTATATTGAGTCTTTCCTCAGT
>NW_005237192.1:0-239 GCF_000412655.1 Myotis brandtii
TGGCTTCTGTGCAGAGTGGACTGGACCGGCTTTTCACAGACATCTGAGCACTTCCTCCCTGCCACTGCCCAGGCTAGGCACTCAGGATATAGAGATCAATAAGTCGCAGTCCATTCCCTTAACAAGTTTATATGTTTTTCACTAAAGTAGCATTTAAAAAATAATCTTACATTCTCTACGCAACCAAAGATCATTTGGATTTATAGAAGGAAGACCACACTACTCTTCTCCCTGGAACT
>NW_005237193.1:0-239 GCF_000412655.1 Myotis brandtii
TGGCCCCTCCAGCCGCACACGTTTTCATGAACAGCCCCAGGTAATTAGTTTCCTGAAGCACTGCTACTCGGCAGGTGCCTGTGGTCTCTTCCTCTTACCTGCTTGAGAGCGTTATCCTCTCTCAGGAATTTATGGAAGAAGGTGCTTCTCCAACTTCTATTCAATGTGTGACTAGATTAAGGACTTTTCCCCTCGGTTCTTTGTGGGAGGAAAACGTAATCAGTTTTACCTCTGGTCAG
>NW_005237194.1:0-239 GCF_000412655.1 Myotis brandtii
GATGAGCTGACTACATAGAAACCCAGAAAGAATCACAAGAAATAATGCAATTCTCATGGATCTGGCTATTAAAAAAAATACAACATTTGTTTGAAGAAGAGGACAGAAAAACGTTCAAGGTGAATGTTAAATATGCTTAACATTTTCTTTTTAACAATCAACTCCAAGAACAGTCCATGGCAGGTGTAAAAAAAATCAGATCCAAACTGATGAACCCAGTTCATCAAGTGGGAGTTATA
>NW_005237195.1:0-239 GCF_000412655.1 Myotis brandtii
AACCAACCAACCAACCAACCACTGGTGCTTTATTAAAAAACAAAAACTAAAAACAAAAACACCGTAAGCCTGCTGGAACCTCAGTTGACAAAAACAGATTTGTCATAATTATCTGAAATACTACTTAAAAGAGCAAATTATTAGTACAGAGTCAAGCATCCAAAGGTTTCATACCAATTTCCTCAGGAAGATGAGTAAGTAGGTTCTCTCCAAGGCCTAGATGTGTGAGATTGGTAAGG
>NW_005237196.1:0-239 GCF_000412655.1 Myotis brandtii
GAAGGACTCCTGGCCGTGCGGGCCCCGCTGCGTGGTGGCCAGGCGCTTCTTGTCCCGGGAGAAGAAGCTAAACCTGCGGGGGAAGAGAGACGTGAGCGCCGCCCTCGGGGCACAGACAGAGCGGCAGACGGGGCGGAGCAAACCCAGGCACGGGAGGAAGGAGCACAGGGGTGCGGCGGGAGTTAAGCTGGAAAGCAGCAGGGATTCGGGTCGCGGTCACGGCCCCTCGGAGGGGATGG
>NW_005237197.1:0-239 GCF_000412655.1 Myotis brandtii
CCCCACCCCAAACTCATGAAAGCAGCCATCTTACCAGTAGACCCTCTTCCAAGGGGATTCCATAACTGAAAACTCAGCCCGGGGGTGGTTGATTTGTTGCTGGTTCAGCCACCTGGCAGCCCTGGCAACAACCGCAGGCCACACCAAAAACCCAGGTGCAAAACTATCTGCATGAACCCATGGTAACCTCAGCCCACCTGTCCTCCCTGCCTCCCATCCTCCCCTTTGGAAAAGCATGC
>NW_005237198.1:0-239 GCF_000412655.1 Myotis brandtii
GGAGAAGAAGCCAGGTGTTGCTATGTGATGTCATTACTGGGACGGTGGGTCACTTAGCATATTAGCCTTTTATATATATAAATTATGCTCACTTCCTCAGATGATCATTTTCATCTATGATGCTTATAATCCTTACCATTAAATCTGCAGCTTGCCATTATTCCTCTTAAAATGGAGTCCAATGGACAACAGTGCAGTGATGGCAGGGGTAGGTGGGTGTTGAGTAGAGGTGGAAGAGG
>NW_005237199.1:0-239 GCF_000412655.1 Myotis brandtii
AATGGAACGATGAGATTGGTCTTTATCTGAAAATTTGGAAATGGTTATTTTCATTAAAAATATATGGTTTTCTGTAGAAGGGGTAGTCACTATGGAGAAGGACATAATTGCTTACGTTAAAAGTACTAAATAAAATTAATGTAACCAAGAATGCAATTCGTTTCACTCTTAAAGCAAATAATATCATTTATTTATATTCTTCGCTTTTCACTTTCTCTTCTAAACTGCCTAATTTTTTT
>NW_005237200.1:0-239 GCF_000412655.1 Myotis brandtii
GGCCTTTATGAAGGCTTAATTTTCAAGATGGCTTATGCATATTGGAAGTTTGTAGGAATAATCCGATGGTGAGGAAGGAACTGATGATGCAGAGGACAGAAGAGGAAGGAAATTTTTGAGACTAGGTCAGGGAATGGGAGCATAACTGGAGGGACTTGCCTTTGATAAGAGCAGGAAAGAACTGTGGAGGCAGAAACAGTGCTTTAATAACCATTGCATGCCAAACATATACAGAGCTT
>NW_005237201.1:0-239 GCF_000412655.1 Myotis brandtii
GTGGAGTTGGTTGCTAAACCCTGTGTGGCAGCATCAGATTTCCTACGAGCCACAACTGGAAAAGGATACGTATGAAAGCTGAAAGGACACCCAGACACATAGCCAAGAACAAGGGCAAAAGCATGATGTGGAATTCTTTCTGCTAATCCTCACCCAAAGAGATGTTTTCATTTACTTTTTAGAGAGAGAAACTTGCCTCCCATATGTGCCCCGACCAGGGATGGAACCCACAACCTAGG
>NW_005237202.1:0-239 GCF_000412655.1 Myotis brandtii
TATGTATTTAAACGGTTGATGTCACTCAGTAGGAGGGCAGTGGAAGAGACCTCCAGAGCTCGATCTGAGTGACCATTTCTTGTCAGTTTCTAACTCTCACTCCTGGGAAGATGCAAACTTTGTGTTCTTGACTTGGCCACTGGAAGACCTGCATGGCAGCATCCTGCCCACAAGATGGCAGTGGCAAGACAGTGTTTGATGATAGAGATTCTTGCTGCTTATATTAAAAAAAAAAAAAA
>NW_005237203.1:0-239 GCF_000412655.1 Myotis brandtii
GGTTAGGGCATGGCCTGATCTTTTAAAAAATAAATTACAAGGAGGAACAAAACACATGGAGGAGAAATATAGTAGATTAATAAACACTTGAAAAGATATATTAACAATTGGATCTTGACTCAAGCAAACAAATAGTATAACCAAACAAAAACTTAGGAGAGAATTAAGAAACGAACACTAAATATTTGATGGTATTAGGGAATTCTTTTCAATACTTTTAGGACTAAAAATAGTATTGT
>NW_005237204.1:0-239 GCF_000412655.1 Myotis brandtii
CAGGGCCTGGCTTCCTCCCCGAGGACATACTTTGGGGGTCCCCCCCTGCCCCGCCCCCGCAGTAACACCACGAGCTTAAGGCACATCTGGCCTCCTTCTAGAATTCTCCACAAGTCACTGCCAAGACGTAGCTTAGATCCCCCGGTCTTAGACGTTATCAAACCTCACCTCTGCCAACCCTCCCAAGGGCACCCATG
Source organism: Myotis brandtii (assembly GCF_000412655.1). Lineage (NCBI taxonomy): Eukaryota > Metazoa > Chordata > Mammalia > Chiroptera > Vespertilionidae > Myotis > Myotis brandtii. Next base: position 198 of record NW_005237204.1, read on the forward strand.
TGTCTTTTTGGGGGGCGGGAGGGTGAAGGGACCCGCTCAGCT
>NW_005237205.1:0-239 GCF_000412655.1 Myotis brandtii
ACAATAAAAATTTAATTGAATCAAATTGCTCTTTGAACTAATTCACTAAACTATATTTGTGATCTAACATCATCTAAACATAAAGATCACATATTACCTATTTTAATATCATGCTATCTATTCATTATTTGCCAAAGTGAGTCTAGGTGTTAAATGTTGAAATATTTTTCCTAACAAACTAAATATTTATCATATTATGGGATTCAATTATTTAGAGAAAAATATTGAATATTTTATTA
>NW_005237206.1:0-239 GCF_000412655.1 Myotis brandtii
CTGTTAGAAGAACTATGCAATCCATGATAGAAGCACTCAATGCAAGTTCCAGAAGAGGCTGGCTTGAAATGAATGGTTTCAGGAATTAGGAAAAAATTGGTCCAGGTGGGGGGAAACAGGGTCAAAATTTGCACCCCAGAAAGGGGCCAGCATTCAGAGACCAAACAAAAATATACAGAGAACATGCTGGATAGCAAGTGAGGGCAATAGTAAAATGAAGGCCAGATACAATGATAATA
>NW_005237207.1:0-239 GCF_000412655.1 Myotis brandtii
ATTTCTACCTCTGATAGCCTCTGAGTCTATAAATGACAGCGGCATTGGAGGGAAGGAAAGAGAGGAACTGAGGGTAGAGATGTGGTGGAAATACAGATACCCGGGACTTGGTGACACTGAGAATAGGTGGACATGAGCGGTGAGGACAGTCTGAAGGATGTAGGGAAAAGGGGCACCAGGCTTGAAATCTCATAGAGGAGACATCTTGTTGTAAATCATTGGACATATTTGGGCCAGCC
>NW_005237208.1:0-239 GCF_000412655.1 Myotis brandtii
GCGGTGAGAGGGTTAGGGAGCTGGGTGTCCCTTCTGCACCTGAACAATGTGTTTCTGGGCTCTGAGGCGCTGCACGTTACGTTTAAGGGGAACTTCACTTTAGTCGAGTGCTTACATGCATGTGGCCGGTGTTGCCCAGTCTCCTGGGACATTGCTGAAAAGCACACGTACCTACACTCACACTCACTCAGCAGGAGGCAGAGAGACCAAGTCAGGTGCAGAGTGGAGCCGAGTGTAAT
>NW_005237209.1:0-239 GCF_000412655.1 Myotis brandtii
TACTGTGTGCCAAGAACTGTGTTAATGCAGTAACAGTAGTCCCCATACATAAAGTACCTACTGTATGCTGAGGGCTTTATTGGATAACAGTAGTAGTTCCCATGTATTAAGCACACCTACTGTGTGCCAGACACTATGCCAAGGGCCTTATATAAAAACTAGAGACCTGGTGCATGGAATTCATGCACTGGGGGTGGGGCGCGGTGTCCCTCAGCACAGCCTGCACCTTCTCCAATCTG
>NW_005237210.1:0-239 GCF_000412655.1 Myotis brandtii
CTTTCCTCAGGAAATCGGGAAGGGGCCCCAACAGTCATAGTTCCAGCGAGCACCCAAAGGACGGGGAGGCTGTTCTGGCGACGGTGCTTTGAGGACCGTTGGGATATCCACGGCTCTCCTGCCCTTGGGTAAGAACCATGTGGGAAGTCTTTGAAACACCCACAAGCCGGGTCCTAGACCAGCTGCGGCGCCAGACGTCAGTGTGTTTTCCGAGCTTCGCAGCTGATTCTGGGCGTCAC
>NW_005237211.1:0-239 GCF_000412655.1 Myotis brandtii
AATCTTCAATGGAAACACAACCTCAGAATAAAAGAAAAAGCAAGTGATATGGATGTGAGGTGAAGAGAAGGGGGATCTTCAATATAGCTCACAGACAGTGAGCAACGGTAGGCTTTTCTATAATTTTCTCCAACATATTGTTAGGTCCTGACAACATGACAATCTAAGACAGTAGGTTTTACTCCGAGGTTTTAGTTCAAATGTGGCTTTCTCCCTCACAGCTGAAAGTGCTTCCGTGT
>NW_005237212.1:0-239 GCF_000412655.1 Myotis brandtii
AAAGACATAAAGTAAGCACCACCACCATCTTACCTCTACCACCACTTCGCGTTGCACAGCTTGCCCTCTGCCCCTATCAGCCACTTCTAGCTTGGCCTGTGCCTTCCCAGGCTCCCAACTGCTGATTGGCTAGCGCTCCTAATGCGGTGTGCCACCACTGGCTAAAGCCAACTACCTCTCATTCTTGGGCGCGGAGCCCTGAGAATATGTGTGGCTGAGGTAGGAGAGATGACCTGTCT
>NW_005237213.1:0-239 GCF_000412655.1 Myotis brandtii
CTGGTGTGAGCTGAAGGTGTGGTAGGGGTGCTCGGCCGTGCCGTACAGGACGAGGCTCCACTCCTTCAATTTCCCTGCAAGGCACCAAGCCCCCGCGTCAGGAGCCCTCCCACGGCACCCTCTCCCGCTGGGCCGGCCGTGGAGGGTGTAGGTCTGTGAGTTTTGAAAAAAACCCCTCCTGAGCTAATACTTCTTAGGATACAGCCTCCCAAAGGGTGGTTTTAAAGGTATGTTTATTA
>NW_005237214.1:0-239 GCF_000412655.1 Myotis brandtii
TCAAATAACAAATTATTAAATAAAGTATGTAATACTTTCTACCTTAGAAAAAAACATGCCTTTAGGATGACAAAATCGGAAAATGTGTGTAAAGCTGTTAATTTCAGATGACTATAAGTTGGCAAAATGTATTAGGGATGACTGATTTTATTATTTTTGGACATGGCTGGCTGCTCTGATGATGGAGCAAAGATTTATGAATAATAATAAGAATGTAATTTATAGACTATTTATAAAAT
>NW_005237215.1:0-239 GCF_000412655.1 Myotis brandtii
CGGAGCTCCAAGCCTGGGTTTGCTGGGACAGAAAAGCCCCATGTTTATGTCCTGTCTCATGGCTCACAGAGAGCTGTCACATGAGTCCGCTCAGCATATCCCATCATAATAGCCTCCTTTGCTAAGTGGGAGCAGAGGCCCTGCGCTAAAGGGCCACAGCGGGTGTTGGGAGCAGAGCCAGGGCTGGGCTCAGGTGCAGGGACCTCACCTGCCTGTCTGCTTGTCCTCCCTCCAACCAC
>NW_005237216.1:0-239 GCF_000412655.1 Myotis brandtii
GAAATATCACTGTGCCCTGGACCCACGCCTGAACTTTCTAGAAAAGTGAGGCCAAGGTTACACGTTTGTAAGCTTGAGTGTGGTGAGAATGCCAGTGGAGGCCATTGGAGAAGCGACAACAGCATTCCATGAAGACAAGGAGGCTCCTGGGATAGTTAGTTAAAGCAGAGAAGTCTGTCCGGGACTTCAGGATTAAGAGCGATTAGCCAATAAACTAATGTAAGGATCTCCACACTCCA
>NW_005237217.1:0-239 GCF_000412655.1 Myotis brandtii
TGTGAGGCTTTCACTCCTGCCTGTGCCTCGTCTGTTGCCCCCCCACTTCCTGGTGGTCGACACTTAGGCCTCACACAATCGCCAGCTTGAAACTCTTCGTAGGTTTGAACAAGAGGACCCGAGTTTTCAGTCTGCCCTCAGACCCCTGAATTCTGTACTTGTTCCCATCCCCATCCCCACATAGACTTCCCCAATCCCTCATGCAGCTCAAATGGATGACTGGGGAGGGTTGGGGGGAA
>NW_005237218.1:0-239 GCF_000412655.1 Myotis brandtii
GACCACTTTAGGATCGGTAATTCCTCCTCGTCAAAACTGAGACCCTGAGGGGCCTGAGGTGTGGGGGTCTTATAGCTGGAGGCTGAAGCCTGGAATTAGGCATCTTTCAGGGGCCACTGGCTCAGCCTCCTGACAGAACCAGAGTGCATTAGAGACGCGTTGTTGGCCAGGGCAGAGAGTCTTGCCGAGGCTGATGGGGTAGACAGACACTTGACTAATGGGGTGCAGTTCTCTGAAAG
>NW_005237219.1:0-239 GCF_000412655.1 Myotis brandtii
GTTTCCTCATTTATAAAAATGGTAATAATACTACCTACTTCATAGGGCTGGTAATAGATTAAATGAGACAGTATATGAAGAAAAGAACCTTGTGAACAATAAGCTATTACAAAACAAAACAAGTTACACTATTTGTTATTCTAGTAACATTATCCCATTTTAATTGATAATCCTTCTCAAATATCATTATTGTTAACTAGAGGACCGGTGCACAAAACTTTGTGCACTCGGGGCGGGGG
>NW_005237220.1:0-239 GCF_000412655.1 Myotis brandtii
CTATCCACTGAGCCAAACCAGCTAGGGCTGAAAATTAGAGCTTTTATTTTAATTAGAATACAGCAGCTTCTTTGGGTATAATTATGAATTATGTGTGCACCACAGCCAATGATTAACTAAGATATAAGTTTGAAATTTCATAAGAATATTGCCTTATATTGGTGTCATGCTTTACCAAACCTTGCTAAGCAAAATTAGCCAATCAGACAAAGACAAGTATCACATGATCTCACTCATAT
>NW_005237221.1:0-239 GCF_000412655.1 Myotis brandtii
CTCCTAACGGCGTGGATGCCAATCCCAGGGCTCCAGGTCCCGGGCCTGCAGGAAGGCGAGAGCAAGGAGACGCTTTTCTAAATGTTTCCAGCGACTGGCCGACCACGTCCCTGTCCAGAGGGTGGGATGCCCGGCACAGGGCGTCAGAGGCGCAGTGGACGGGGCACTGAGCACCACCCCTTCCCAGGCCTTCTCCCCACCACAGGGCCCAGGCGGCGGCCCTTCTCTGTTACTAGGCT
>NW_005237222.1:0-239 GCF_000412655.1 Myotis brandtii
TGACAGGTAGGCCCACACGGCTCCTGGGAAGATGGATGTGAGCACCTCCGGCCCATTAAGGCTGGCTCTGCACCTTCAGGTCTCCCCAGTCACTAGCCTCTCTGCCTCCCTGTGGGTGGCTGAGGGGACTGAATGGACTTTCTACTCCTGGTGGTCCCTCATGCTCAGGCTCAGCCAAGAACATTGCACAACCAAACTCCCTGGGTCCCAGGCCTTCCAGCTCTTGGTGACACCTCTCT
>NW_005237223.1:0-239 GCF_000412655.1 Myotis brandtii
GCGTGAAGCCGCTCTGGGGAGCAGAGAGAACCACAGTCGGTCAGGCCGTCCCTCCCCGTGCACCGTCGCAGGAGCATGAGGAGGACCACGTGGTTAAAAAAGAAAAATAAAACAAAAAAAAACACCAAGGGGTAACTGTCTAGCTGGCGTCCACAGTTCAGCCCAGGCCACGGGCGCTTCCCACGGCCCCTCTCAATGCTCAGAGGGGAATAACCAAGTCTCTGAGAGGGCAGTGAGCC
>NW_005237224.1:0-239 GCF_000412655.1 Myotis brandtii
CGGTGGTTGTATTCTGACCCAGGGGGCTAGGAGGCGAGGGGTTGCCTGACCCACCCGGAGATGCTGGGCATTAAAATTAGAATATAAAACCTGAGTGCCTGGTGCATCCATAGGTAGCCTTTCATTGACATGGCACTGCTCTCTTTCAGCATTTCATGTTGCCCCTGACAACTGGCCACGCCACTCTAACCACCTTTATGTTCTTTCTCTCCCATTAAGATGGGAGCCCAAGCCCAGCC
>NW_005237225.1:0-239 GCF_000412655.1 Myotis brandtii
ACAAGAACTCAGAACAAATGCAGCCATGGAGGACATTCCATGACAAACCACAAGGAGAAGGTGAACCCGGTCCGTTCAGCCTTTGGAGGTGGAGGAAAGGCACCAGAACATTTGACAGACGCCGGAAAAGAGAGAGACAGCGCCAGAGCTGGAGGAAGCCCGCTGGCCCAGGGGATGAAGCTGCAGACTAACCCCCTCCCCTCCTCTCCAGTTCATCCAGGAAATGTTCCAGCACCAGG
>NW_005237226.1:0-239 GCF_000412655.1 Myotis brandtii
AGGAGCAAAATGTAAAAGCCACGCAGCAGATAGGGAAACATCTGTTTGACTTTCCACGTCTCAACCTTACTTGCCACAGAACCGTTTTTCCAAGGAGCCTCTCTGAGCAGCCCCGAGAACCAGAGCTCTGCAGGGTGCACAGGGGAGGTGCTAGCCGGGGACACCCTTCCTCTAACAGGAATGTTTGTGTCCCCTTGGGTTCCTCAGCGGTTCTCAACCTTCCTAATGCCGCGACCCTT
>NW_005237227.1:0-239 GCF_000412655.1 Myotis brandtii
TCTAGTTCCATTGGCTGCAGCCAGGAGGCAAGGTTTACCTGCTGGAAACGGGTGGGGGGGCTTCCCTCCTATCCCACTAACAGGGTCTGGCCTCCAGCTTCTCAAATGGGGGCTTGGGTGTGATGAGGTCTGGGGATTCATTGGTACATCATCTTGGCATGACATTTTTCCTCAAATCTTTTGGGGAAATTCATTTTTTATGTTAAACAAAGCCACTTTATGGAGTAGTATATCAAAAG
>NW_005237228.1:0-239 GCF_000412655.1 Myotis brandtii
GTGACACTCTTCTCAAAATTCCCAATTTGAGGATGACAGCCCTTTCCCTGTCAGGACCCTGAGATACCCCTGATACTCAGGTAGCATCCTTCTCTCGGCCTCCCTCAGCGTGCAGGCCATGGCTGCTGGGGGAGGGGAGGGAGGGGAGACTCTGCTTCTGATATTCCATCAGCAAAGGGAAGGATGCCCGGGAGGAGTGGGAAGGGCCCGGCCGGTGTGGCTCAGTGGTTGAGCATTGA
>NW_005237229.1:0-239 GCF_000412655.1 Myotis brandtii
TTTTTTTCCACCTTCAATATCTTTTACCTGTCTGGCCCATTTCCATCTTTTTTCTCTATAGACCAGTTTCCTCTTAGGCACCATTGGATTTGAACTCTCAGAAGTCTCTATTTTTCCTCTCTGGCTGGCTTAGCTTAAATGGGACCATATTGCTTTCACAAATTCAAGTAGGAAGAAGATTTGACTTTTACAAAAGGAATTTTTATTAACAATTGAGGGGAAATTTAAGTGATTCTATA
>NW_005237230.1:0-239 GCF_000412655.1 Myotis brandtii
TTTGGGAAAGAGTGAGAACATAAGTTCATTTCTCAGTGCTCAGTTTTTAATACACTTTTCTATAATTTTTAAAAATGTGTTTCATCTATTTCTCCATCTTCCTATTTATTTAGTCAATGTATTATACTCTACCATGTGTTAGACAGTATGTTTGGCACTGGAAGAATGTATTTCAGAGGGAAAGGGGGAGGGCGCAGCTAGAAGATGGGAAAGGAGGGATAAATGGTGAGGGAGAAAGA
>NW_005237231.1:0-239 GCF_000412655.1 Myotis brandtii
GACGATATGATCGCTGTTGCCCAAAGGTGGATCATAAACCATTGATTCTACCATCAGATCTTCGTTGGTGAGCACAAGATCTAGAACTGACGGTTTGTTGGAACCACGGTATCTGGTTGGTTGGGTGACGTGGTTATACAATGGAGCAGTGCTGATATGGTCCAACAGCTGAGATTTGAATGGTGGTCCGTTTACTGAGGAGTACTGCATAGAGGGTAAATTGAAATCTCCCATAATAA
>NW_005237232.1:0-239 GCF_000412655.1 Myotis brandtii
GGCGGCGCGGGGCGGTGCTAACCGCTCCGCCTCCTTCCCGTCAGGTGTCGTCTTCCACCACCTGCACCTCCAGCGGGGCGGGGCCGGGTCCATTTGGGGGTGGGAAGGGCGGGGAGAGGGCGGAGGATGGAGATGGGGTGGGACTTGAGTCCCTGCGGGAGGCGGCGGCTTGGCAGGCGCCGGGATGAGCTCTGAGGAGGCGGCTGGGCCGGGAAGTCCCGGGAGGGACCTGGCGCCCC
>NW_005237233.1:0-239 GCF_000412655.1 Myotis brandtii
GCGGGGCACATGGCGCTGTCCCCTCCACGGAAACCCGCAAAGCCAACGGGAGCAAAGCCCGATTCCGGGGCAGCGAGCACTCCCCTCGCCTTCCTCACGCCCGTGCCACACAGGTCGCAGCCTGGCCCGGAGCGGGAGTGACTCTGAGTATTTCTTTTTTCTTCCTTTTTTAAAAAATTGATTTCTGGGAGGAAGGGACGGCGAGAGAGAGATAGAAACACCAATGATGAGAGGGAATC
>NW_005237234.1:0-239 GCF_000412655.1 Myotis brandtii
TTGACAAACTGGTGATGTTACCGGACTACAAGGGCCCATTGGCCTGCGGGCCTCAGGCCCAATTAGACACAGACAGAGCTTGCAGCAAAGCAAGGGCTTATTGGGTGAGGAAGGGGCCCGCGCCGGGCTCAAGGTGAGCGAGTGCTGAGACCTGGCTCCGGTGCTTCTGGGGACGGGTCACTAATCGTGGTGACTAAGGGCGTGTGGGTCGTGGTCTGTGTCGATTGGTCGGGGTGGTT
>NW_005237235.1:0-239 GCF_000412655.1 Myotis brandtii
TGGTTTATTTTAAGAGAGGAGTTAGAAAACTCTGTTAAGAGCTGGATTAAATAAAGTGAATTAAATAAAGACAAGCCCTGTGAGTGTCTACAAAGAGCTGCAAGGTAGGTCAAATAATGACAGTTTTCTAGAAATGGGGCTTTTAAGGAAACTTGAAACCTGTTTTGTCTTTCCTAGTGGCTGCTAGGCTATTTGTTTTCATGGCTACCATGATTGCCAGGCTGTGGTTTTCAGTGCTA
>NW_005237236.1:0-239 GCF_000412655.1 Myotis brandtii
TGACTTTGCACCTCCCAGGAGGCCCCAGAGCCAGTGCCACTGTGGTCAACTTTGACCACTCAGATTACAACCCTACCACCTCCGCAAGTGACACACTCAAGGGGCTGACTCGGTGAGGACCAAAGTCTGACTGAAACAAGTCCTGCTCCATAGGGTCAGCTCCTGCAAAGCAACTCTTCAGCTGTAGTAGGAGCTGATCCTAATAACCAATTGGTTTGGGGGTCAATACCTCCCAGTAA
>NW_005237237.1:0-239 GCF_000412655.1 Myotis brandtii
CCTTACTTGAGATTATACTATAAAGTGACAAAAATCAAAATAGCATGGTATTGTCAGAGAAACAGACACACAGACCAATGGAACAAAATTGAGAGCCCAGAAGTAAACTGACATGTGTATGGGCAGATAATTTTCAGCTAAAGAGTAAAATACACAATGGAGACAAAAAAGCCTCTTAATAAATAGTGCTGGGGAAGCTGGGAAGCCATATGCAAAAGAATGAAACTAGACTGCTGTTT
>NW_005237238.1:0-239 GCF_000412655.1 Myotis brandtii
TGGGGACCAGCAAGGCTGCGGCCTGGGAGAGGGACAAGCCGCCCACCCCGCGCTCCTGGGGGCCAGCGCCTGTGCCTGTGGCCAGGAGAGGGACAAACCGCCTGCCCCGCAGTCCCGAGCGCCAGCACCTCCGGCTGCAGCCTGGGCAAAGCTGCCCACCCACGGTCCCCTGTGGCTGCAGCCATCCTGGGCAAAGCTGGCTCAGGTCCTGGGTGCCTGTGGCCGGCCAGAGGAGGGAA
>NW_005237239.1:0-239 GCF_000412655.1 Myotis brandtii
CCTGCCCCCTATTGGGGATGGAGCCTGAAACCCAGGCTTGTGCCCTGACCGGGAAGAACCATGACCTCCTAGCTCATGACTTGACACTCAACCACTGAGCCACACCGGCCCGGCCACGGGTAGTTTTTTTACAGTGTAGTTGGCCCCTTATCCATTTGACTCCCACGACTCTGCTGGGCTCACAGGCCTCCTGTGCCCTTCCGGGTGTGCCTGGAGACTCCCGCCCCCTCGGGAACGTG
>NW_005237240.1:0-239 GCF_000412655.1 Myotis brandtii
GGCACTGAGGGGACACAACAGTGACAAGACAGCCCCCCAAATCTCTGCCCACATGGATTTCTAGTCAACTTGGATAGGGGAGGGGCAGGGTAGTAAATTCATTGTTAAAGAGGGTAAGAACTATGGAGAAAAATTAAGTGGGAAAGGTGGTAAGAGAGTGCTGGGGCTAGTCATTTTAAAACAAAGTCAGCGAGAGAGAGAAAAAAAAATGAACAAAGAACAGAGGAAATAAAATGAAG
>NW_005237241.1:0-239 GCF_000412655.1 Myotis brandtii
CCCCCTCGGGAAGGCGGGCTGTTGGACGTCCATTAGCTTCCCTACCTGTCTCACTCCTCTCCTGCTGGCCGATGGATTTATTCCGTTTTAAAACAGTGAACATCGGAAATGAGACTGGGGGGTGTGTTTTTATTTTTGTTGTTGGGTTTTCGAGCAACCTCATGTCCCCTTCCCAGGGAGCCTCTTTCCTTTCTTAGAACTGGAAGGGGGGAGGTGAGCCTGCGTACCGCATGCTTTGT
>NW_005237242.1:0-239 GCF_000412655.1 Myotis brandtii
CGCCTGTGAGCGGCAGTGGGTGGGGCTTCGAGCCAAGCAGCTGTGGGCGGGGTGGCGAGATGAGGGACCGTGGGCAGTGAGCTACTCACACACGATTTTGTGCTCTGGGCCTCTAGTGTAGATATAAGAGCTTGCTAGGTGTACCAGTTAATAGTGCAGAGTTTTTTCAATAGATGGAGTTACACATATGTCAATATGTATACGATTTGATATGTATGCTGTTTTGTTGTATTGACAAC
>NW_005237243.1:0-239 GCF_000412655.1 Myotis brandtii
CAAAAAAGCTTCCTGCTCCGGAGGAGTTGACAATGTGAGTAGAGGAGACAGACAAGAAACAAGATATGCAATCAAATATATATAGTGTGGTCAAAGGCAATAGGGCAATGGAAAAAAATAAAGCAAGAAGGTACAACTGTAAATGGGGGCGGGTCTCACTGAGGAGGTGATATCTGAGCAGAGACCTGAAGGAAGTGAGGGAGGCAGCCATGTGGGTATCTGAGGGAACAGAGTCCCTG
>NW_005237244.1:0-239 GCF_000412655.1 Myotis brandtii
GAGTACTCGCCTCATTTAGGCTTTCAGAGTCCCCGGGGTTTCAAGGGCCCTGGTCCACAAAAGGTATTCTGGGTATGTCCACTCGGTCGGTCCTCAGTCACACCCCACCCCCCAAGAAAAATAGTTCCAGTCCCCCTTCAACTTCCAGGCCGCCCTCGGGGTCTTCCTGGAAAACCCAGGTGTTGGACGCCAGGAGATCAGATCTAGGGTCAGGGTCAGGGTAAAGGTAAGTGTCAGGG
>NW_005237245.1:0-239 GCF_000412655.1 Myotis brandtii
CATCAGCTCGAAAATAGCATAAATGTGCTTTTTGACCTGCAAATATTTTCCAATTATATCTTATAATCAATTAGCACAAGCAAATAAAGGAAGTAGAATATGCATTTTTCTGTGTTCAGCTGTTTCAGAACTGCTTTAGTGGAAAATCAATTTAAAGGTTTCATTTTCATGAGAAAGATGCCTATATTGAAGTAGTGTGCAGCTGAGGTCCTCTAGTGTCACAGCTGAATATAACACCA
>NW_005237246.1:0-239 GCF_000412655.1 Myotis brandtii
ATGGGTGGGGTCCCTAGGCCTAGCCCGTGATCAGGGCCTATTGGGGCCATCTCTCCCAGTCCCGATTGGCAGCCAGCTGCCAAGGCTGATGGCTGCCAGGGCTGCTGGCTACCAGATGGGGCCTGCCAGATGGGGCCTGAGGGACGGGGGGAGGGACCGTGGGAGGGGTTTGCCGGCTGTGGGGAGAAACTGGGGGAGGTTAGCTGGCCATGGGAGGTTGGCTGTGGGAGCACACTAAC
>NW_005237247.1:0-239 GCF_000412655.1 Myotis brandtii
CGAGGCGGCGCCGTCTCACGCCTTCCTGTTGCTGCTGTGTTAGCCACCAGCCACACACGTCAGATGACAAGGACCCAAAACAACCCTGTCCCCGCGTGACCGCTGGTCACACCTGGAGACAAACAGGCCGCTCTGAGCCCCGCTCGGGCCGCGCTCCCAGGCTATCCACCCCTCCCAGGCCAACTTCCGCCAACGGTTACAATCAGACAAGCAGCCCCGCCGAGTGTGCGAATCTCATC
>NW_005237248.1:0-239 GCF_000412655.1 Myotis brandtii
CAGGCTTCAGCCACGCTGCCTGCTTTGGATGTATTTGGTTGCTGCTGTTTTGGGGGCAGAACATTCTTAAGTTCATCTGGTTCCTTCTGGTGCTTCAATTTTTGCTTAGTTATCACCTCCTCTGAGAGTCAGCTGAGCACCTCATGTCAGGGGCCGCCCCATTCATTCACTCGACTTTCTCACTTGGGAGAATGCTGTGAGATAGTTTAACGTAGTGAGGATGTGGACTTCAAGAAAGC
>NW_005237249.1:0-239 GCF_000412655.1 Myotis brandtii
GTCAAGTTCAATACCACTATTCTTTCTTTCAAGTCATTACGCTCTTTTTGCTTAAGGATGTTTGCACATGCTGTTATCTTTTCCTGGAATACATTGATTAATACTTATTCCCCACGAGATTTCATGAGGGCAGGAGAGGTAATATATATTTCAATACCTGACATACGGTTGACATATAGCCAATAACTGATATAATGGGTTTTTAATAAATATGTGTAAGGCATAAATGCTTGAATGAA
>NW_005237250.1:0-239 GCF_000412655.1 Myotis brandtii
TGGCGGGCCTGAGGGAAGCCTTTCAGCATCTCTGACCCTTAGTTCTTCCTCTGTAAAATGGGAGGGGAGGGCAAGAACGATTTCAAAGTCTTTGCCAGCTCAGAACTGTGGCGTGCTGCTTGGGATGACAGTGTGCCCAGCGGGAATGGCCACATTGCCATCACCCTGCATCCCAGGGCATCTTCGTGAGCAGGTCTCGGAGGCTCCCCCAGGCCACGCTGGGCAAAAGAGCTGCCGTC
>NW_005237251.1:0-239 GCF_000412655.1 Myotis brandtii
TCAGCTAGATGGGCACCAGGACCTGTGGTCGGGGTGACATGAGGTTGGACATGGAGCAGGAGTGTCCCAGACAGGAATGGCATATACAGAGATCCTGGGGCAGGGGGAGTGTGTGCATGCAGTTGGGGGTGGGGTGTGTGCTTCGAGGTGAAGGTGAGGAAGGGCAAGGTGGGCCGTGGGGAGAGAGGCCAGGAAAGGCCTCTGAGCATGACGGGTGGGTAGTGTGCTTGCCATGGGGC
>NW_005237252.1:0-239 GCF_000412655.1 Myotis brandtii
TATCTGGACCATATGAAGAACTCACGTATTATCTATTACTCAATCCAAAACCAATTGTTACTTATGATGGTAGGGATTTACTTGCATCACTTCAATAATTAGCAACTTGCATTGTATCAAGTGAATCTACCTCCTCTAACAGATTCCAAATGGGCCATTCGATGATTCAATTCTAGTTAGTTTTATACTTATTCATAAGAATAAAATACAATAGGAAGATTTCCTAAAGGAAAATACTT
>NW_005237253.1:0-239 GCF_000412655.1 Myotis brandtii
TTCCCACAGTAGCACTGCCATCTTCCCCAGTGGACCAGCCACAGGACCGGCTCGCAGAACCACAGAGTCTGAAGCAGAGCTCAGTGGGCGATGAGGTGAGAGGGAGGGCGGAGGCAGACCACAGAGTGCCCTGGCATCCGCCTGATCCGACTACCTGTCTGGTGGACACTGAGAAACCACAGGCAGGTCGGAAGGGAGTGGTGTGGTCAGGTTTGCATTTGGGGAGGGTCACGAGGCTT
>NW_005237254.1:0-239 GCF_000412655.1 Myotis brandtii
GCCTCCGGCCCAGCAGGGTGCGGGTCGGGACTACAAAGGGGACGGGGCGGGGTGAGGCTGGGAACCGAACGCAGCTACATGCAGCCCTGGAGTCCCCACCCCTCAGCGACTGTCCGTCATCAGGCGATGAGATGGTATTGATGAGACGATGTTGATGAGACGATGTTTTGACTGGTGGTGGGTGGGTCTGATCCTGCTTAACGGTTCTGCCGGCTGGATTCACAGCTGAGTCACTCCTC
>NW_005237255.1:0-239 GCF_000412655.1 Myotis brandtii
ATAAGGATTCCAGTAAACACCCAGGGGTCTGCACATATACAGACTTATTTGGAAAGGTCAAGGAATAGTTAGGGGCTCTGCCTTCGACACTCCCTTAAGTCTCCCCTAAGTCGGAATCCCAATAAACAGGCCAGGCGACCTTCCACACACTTCCCTTTATCAGAATTTCCTCCTTACAACTTTCCAACTAGGTTTCTTGTGTTCTCCAACATCTCCCCCTTTTTTGTTTTGCTGAATGT
>NW_005237256.1:0-239 GCF_000412655.1 Myotis brandtii
ATCCTTGCCTTGTTCTCAATATTAGGAAGAAGGCATTAATTTTCATGATATTAATAAACTTGGCATAGTTGCGATTTATCAGGTTAGGGACATTTTTTTCTATTCATAGTTTGCCAAGAATGAAGGCTGAACGTTTTAAAGTGATTTTATGCATATTAAAATGATAATGTGGTTTTCCTTTTACAGTACTGAAATAATAAACGACCCTGATTGTGCTTTGAAATTTGGACTAACCTTGT
>NW_005237257.1:0-239 GCF_000412655.1 Myotis brandtii
ATATATAAATCCATCCTATTTGTTCTGGTTTTCCAAAGAACCCTGACTAATACACAAAGCCAATTATTTAAGACATAGAAAACAAAAATAGGAGCCAAGTGCAGAGAGTTGTATGGGAAGCAATTCAAGCTCCAGACAACATAAGGCAAAGAACTGTGACAATACAAGGTATTAAATCTTTGTTTTAAATCTTTTAGTATGAAGTCATTCATATTCCTTTTCTACCAATTGCTGAAATT
>NW_005237258.1:0-239 GCF_000412655.1 Myotis brandtii
GACATATCGATTGATTGCCTCCTGCATGTGACCAAGCCTGCAACCAAGATAAGTGTGTTTGACTGTAATCAAACCCGGGACCCTTCAGTCTGAAGGGTCTATCCACTGAGCCAAACCAGCGAGGGCCCATGCATTTTGAAATCCCAGTTCTTCAGGAAGTCTATTTTTGATGTTATATAAAATCTTTCTCTTGGCAAACATGAGCAGGTTCTGCCCTGTTGGATGGCTTCCCTAAAAAA
>NW_005237259.1:0-239 GCF_000412655.1 Myotis brandtii
ATAGACATTGAAACGTCATTGCCATTGACGTCATAGCCATTGTGACATCATAGCAATTGTGACGTCATAGCCACTATAATATCAGTTTTTACATCGTAGGCACTATAATGTCATAGACATCATAAAGTCATTGCCATTCTATTGTCATAGTCATAGTGACGTCATAGCAACTATAACATCATAGCCATTGTGCAGTCATAGTCATTTTAAAGTCATATCCATTGTAACATCAAAGCTAT
>NW_005237260.1:0-239 GCF_000412655.1 Myotis brandtii
GGCCTGCTGTGTGAAGGCCAAGCCTGGGCTGGGACAGCGCGGGAAGGGATGGGGCGTGGGCATGGGGAGCGTGAACTCCCGTCCTGGCCCCGCCTGACCCCTGCAGGGCCCTGGCTGGTGTTGGCCTTCTCCTCTGGGACCAGGGGCGGTCACTGTGCTGGGTCCCTGCAGCCTCACTGGCCCCCATGCACAAGCAGGTCCACAGTATTGTTCTGTGTTACCCTCTTTAATTACAAAGG
>NW_005237261.1:0-239 GCF_000412655.1 Myotis brandtii
TTGGGAGCATAGTTTATGGCTTTTATGTAAACACATCATTTTTGTTTCTTTTAGAATTTCTGACCTAGGTTAGAAACTCATATGCCAAATTAAATTAATACTCATGAATTTAATGAGTCTTAATGCTGTTAAATATATAGTCCTTTTTCTAAGCATTGATGTATGCAAATGATTCTTGGTGAATTCACCGTCTTTACTAATTTTTTGGTTAATTTCCTTAGGGTGAGGTGTGTGTGTGT
>NW_005237262.1:0-239 GCF_000412655.1 Myotis brandtii
GTGTGTGTGTGTGTGTGTGTGTGTGTGTGCACGTATGCGTGCATGTGGTTGGAACAATGGAAAGGCAGGAAGAGGTGATCTTTAAAAATCCAGGCTCTCCCTTAAAAGTTGCTGGGGTTGACCAGCAGCCCCTGAGCAATGGATGAAAAGATTACTCCGACACAGTTTACTGTGGAAGAGAGGCTAAGGGATGGCCTGGCTGAATGAGCCAGGCAGCCTCGATTGCCTGCCTCGTTAGG
>NW_005237263.1:0-239 GCF_000412655.1 Myotis brandtii
TTTTGGTGCCCAGGATAACATTCAACCAACTGAGCCACACTGGCCAGGGGCTAACATCTCCTGTCTGCTGGGCCATGTGCCCCTGAGTTGAACGAGGATTAGGACAAATGATGCTAAACTTCCCCCCAGTTCTACGTCCGATGAAAGGACAGATGCAAATGTTCATAGAAGCATCATTCATAATAGCCAATAAGTGGACATAGATGGACTGCCCACCGACTGGTGAATGGACACATGAA
>NW_005237264.1:0-239 GCF_000412655.1 Myotis brandtii
GTTCAGTCATTCAGTCTTTCAGTTGCTTAGGCTTTTATATATATAGATAACAGTTTCATCTGACCTTTCTCCTAAAATGGAAAACAAGACAATTTAGTCCACTGGGGAATCCAGTTAAATGGTGTTTTCCTTCATTTGGGCCTTTCCTGTGATCCACAGATAAAGGGGTCTCCATCTACTTTTTTATTTTCAAAACTCATTACCTAACAAACCAAAAATGGTCTCCCATGCAAGCTGAC
>NW_005237265.1:0-239 GCF_000412655.1 Myotis brandtii
TTAAATTTCCAGGACGAAAATGCCTGTGGGCCAGCCAGAGGCAGTGTTCCCTCCCTCGGCTTGTGGTGTAGACCAGGGCATGGGCCCCGACCAGCCTAGACGCCCAGGGCCCGGCCACTACTCAACCAGAAGCTACTTCAGGTCTGAAGCCCAGGTAAGACCCCTGTCTCTGTGCTCAGCTGCCAGACGGTTTCAACAAATATATTAGATGTGCTTGATAAAAATGTATAGATCAAATA
>NW_005237266.1:0-239 GCF_000412655.1 Myotis brandtii
GCCCCAGGGCGCCAGGCCCAGCGTGGGAGACGCTCCGATAGAGCAGGTGTCCCTGCAGCGCCACCCGGGGCTCAGCCAACAGTCCTATGTCACCGCGGACAAGGAAATGTCCCTCTGGCAGAAACGACAGCCAGGTGGGGTGTGACAGCCAGGTGGGGGTGACAGTCATGTGGGGTGACAGCCAGTGGGGGTGACAGCCAGGTGGGGGGTGACAGGCAGGTGGGGGTGACAGCCAGGTG
>NW_005237267.1:0-239 GCF_000412655.1 Myotis brandtii
CACTTAGATGTCTAATAGGATCTCAAGTTTAACATAGAAAAAAAATGAATTCCAAGTCTCATGTTCCCCCAGTAATTTTTTCTTCTTGCAATAGCTCCTTCATAGTACATGACAACTCCTTCATCAGTTGCTCAGACCCAACACTGAAATTGACCTATAACTGATTTTTCATACCTAATCCATCAGAAAGGAAGGATGTTAACTTATCCTTCAAAAGACATCTAATACTCAATGACTTC
>NW_005237268.1:0-239 GCF_000412655.1 Myotis brandtii
AACTTCCAACTCCCCTTTCAGGGACTCGTCAGGGTTACTCAGTCGCCCAGAGTCCTTAGTGCCTGGGAACAAGGGGCAGGAGTGGCCTCCACCGTTTTGCTCAGTGGGACAGGTTCTAGGGAAGGGACCTGCTCACTAAGCCACAGCCTGAGAATGGGAGGCCATGGAAAAGGCCTGAGGGTCCGGGGAGCTGCTGGGCCCATTTCTCCAGTTGGAAGTTGATGCCCTGGAAAACACCT
>NW_005237269.1:0-239 GCF_000412655.1 Myotis brandtii
GAATTGGAGACCAAGACAGGAAGTTCAGAGCACGAACGAGCACACTTTCCCGCCAATGACTAGACAGAATTGTCAGCAACATACGCTAAAGTTTTGGTCCAGCGGCAACAACCTACATGACCGGAGGAGAAATTGTTATAACGACGGTACTTTCGAAAGGATGGGTGTCTAAGTCCGACAGCCCCTTACTACATTCCGCCGAGTGGGCAGGGACCACCCCTGCTCCGCCACAGCTCATG
>NW_005237270.1:0-239 GCF_000412655.1 Myotis brandtii
ATGTCAGCATAAAAATTCAAAGAATTCCTACAAAAAAATACCAACTCCATCTGGATTTACCTAGTGTTTACTATAATATATCTGATTCCAAACCACTTTTTTCTCTACCATCTGATATCCAATTAACATCTTACCAAAACCGTGCTCTATGTAAAATATATTATAAATATCAATAGAGATCAGGCTTTTTTTTTGAACTATATAAAAATCATCTTTGCTAGTATACTATCGACTACTTA
>NW_005237271.1:0-239 GCF_000412655.1 Myotis brandtii
TGTCAAGTGGGGATTATTAGACTACCTTGCACAGTAATGTTGAAGTTAAAAGGATTTAATGTAACTGAATTTAGAACAATGCTTGGCACGTATTGATGCTTATTAAATAGTCCTTAATGAATGAATGAATGAATGAATGAATGAATGGCTGGATAAAGACTTTACCACGTCAGGTGTGTACTCAGTTCTGGATCCCATGCCGGCTGGCTGACTCTCTGTAGCCACTGTGCCTGGCACAG
>NW_005237272.1:0-239 GCF_000412655.1 Myotis brandtii
TTTCTAAATGGTAGTAAGTGCACATAGGAAAGCTCTTTGTTTGGGCATATTTATTTCTTGACTTGTTAGCTTCCCAAAGACTCTCTCCCTGTGAACTGTTTTTCAGTTGATCCCTCCAACATCATGATAAAATTATAATCCCCACCAGGCCAAGGAAATTTCACTTCTTTATTCCCAATTGGATACCTATTTTTCTCACTACACACCTAAAACAATGAAATGAGAGATTAAAATTTTCC
>NW_005237273.1:0-239 GCF_000412655.1 Myotis brandtii
CAAAACAACAGAGACTAGAATAATAACAAATCAATAAGGAAAAATAAGGAAGATAAATTTTAAAAGAAAGGCAAGAGGAAAAACTAAAAAAGAATCAAGGAGAATAAAAACAGGAGTAAAAAAGAGAAAAGACGAAGGAAAAAGTTGAGGGTGGGAAGTGAAGTGTCGTTCATTTCAGCTGAGTTTTAATACCGCATGGGAACTGGCTTAGGACCCTACTTTTTTGTTCTGTCTGCCAA
>NW_005237274.1:0-239 GCF_000412655.1 Myotis brandtii
GGAACTCCTAAAGATAAAATGCCAGTGGCTTTGACGTTGACACTTTGATGATATTGCTACCTCCTGGAATAAAGTGACTATTCTCCCCTTAAGGAGCTACATAGGTTCTTGCTATCCAGGCTTCACAGCTTTTTCAGACTTTATAGCAGACCTCCTTTAGAAAGGCTTAGAAAGCTACCCTGTTCCATTGTCAGCGGGCACATGTTCTGTCTTCCAGGGAAGCACACAGCCGTTGCTCT
>NW_005237275.1:0-239 GCF_000412655.1 Myotis brandtii
ATGGTCTTTCTCATTTCTTTCTGGGCCGGATTCAAGCGGGTTATGATTCTCCCCAAACTCCCACCCCGAAGGTCTTCCCCAGGGGCAGCGCTCTCTGCAAAGTGGTCGTTTTTCCTACTTACCACCCGGATCCCAGAGGCACCCTTCCTTCCCCCCGTGTAAGTCAGGGTGGCCTAGATTATGCCACGGCAACACACCCCTAGGACCTTGTTGGCTCTCAGCCACGAAAGAGTACTTCC
>NW_005237276.1:0-239 GCF_000412655.1 Myotis brandtii
GCCTGCGCAGCCTTGTCCTCCAGCAGAAGTCCGTCTCTGCAGCATCCAGCGTCCTGTCGCTGCCTCGCCTTGACCTCTGCAGTACACCCCAGCCCCACAGCCACCTGCCAGCGCCCGAGTGTCTTTACCGGAAGTTTCCCCTGGCTTCTGGAACCTAATGGCCATGCTGTGCTGGTCAGACCAGAAGTGCCAGGGAATGGCCCTCCGGAAGCAGCCCTTGGCCACTGAGCCAGTGCCTG
>NW_005237277.1:0-239 GCF_000412655.1 Myotis brandtii
TGCCAGCTGCTTCTTTGCAGGCTTTTTTGATGGATCTTCCCTTTTCTTATTTTAAACAATGGACTACCCCAGGGTCTTTGATCTTGAACCTCTTTTTTACTTTTCTTCTGCCCTTCTCTTTCTTTTTGACCTCCTCTATCCTCATGGCATCAAATACCATTCTATACTGATAATCCATGGACTTCTCCAAGTCTGTCTGCTTACCTGACATCTCCATTTGGGTGTCCAAATGATATCTC
>NW_005237278.1:0-239 GCF_000412655.1 Myotis brandtii
TTTACAGTACTAAAAATTCTCTCTTTAGACAACTGAGAAGTTTATTTTATTGCAACGTTAACTACATGTTCACCCTGATCATCCCCCTTTTAATTTCATCTGGCATTTCTAGGTTTTAATAATTGGAAGGTGTTTACAATTAAAATAATTGGCCCCGGTGTAAAAGTAAAAAATCTGTCTTTATATTTCCATGTATAGAGATTTTAAAAATGTTTTTACTGAATGTAAAGTATCAATAC
>NW_005237279.1:0-239 GCF_000412655.1 Myotis brandtii
AGGGCCTGGACACCAGCTCCTCTCCTGCCCAATCTCTTTGGGCTTGGCTCCTGCTCCCCACAACCTGCCCACCGAGGCCGCCTCCGCCCGTCTCATCTGATTCGGACCCACCCATCCTCTCCATCAGGGACGCTGCTCCGGGATTCTGCGGCCCTGAAATTCCCTGTTCGTTGTCTGTCTCCGTCACCAAAGACGCCTGTGCCTCTTGTGCCTTTCTGTGCCTCAGTTTTCCTATCTGT
>NW_005237280.1:0-239 GCF_000412655.1 Myotis brandtii
GGTGTGCACCCTTGAATTACCAAGGGACTCAAGAGATACAGCTCATTTTCCTACAATTATGTAGGAACTAGAACAAAGACTACCCACCCCTACATTGAGGCCACTCCTGAGAGGCCGTACCGCTTATGATCATCAGCCCACCCCCTTGGTAGGCCCATTTGGGGAGAGGGAGTCACATCCAGAGCGGGGACCCCTCCAGGCAAACACTCACAGGGCAGCCCATCCCACTGTCACTGGGG
>NW_005237281.1:0-239 GCF_000412655.1 Myotis brandtii
ACAGTTCACAGCCCACTCAGCGCATCAGTGGCCTCAAGTGACTGCCACTGCCAACCTGCACCCACTCAGGCCACATTCAGCGAAAACCCGTTTGGCCCTCTTAAAACCATGGTGGACTCGGAAGAAAGTAAAACCCACTCCTGGATCTCGGTGTGCAGACACTTTGGCGGGCGATACAGACATGTCAATCCGTAACGGACCGTGGGGACTGCAATTTGGCCCCAACCTGGTGCAGCCGT
>NW_005237282.1:0-239 GCF_000412655.1 Myotis brandtii
AAGAAGCTTATAACTAGTAGGCCCTGCAAGTCAGATACAACCCTGCAGCCCAAGAAACTAACCTAAGAGTGACAGCAGGTACAGTGAGCTGTGGGTTGGGCTAAGGGACGCTACCTCTGAGGGGAACAGGGCTGGCTCAGTCTGTGCAGGAGCTGCACTGTGGGTGGCGAACTCTGCAGTAGAGGGAGGGGTGGAGGAGGGCTGTCCAGGGGCTGACGCAGACCAAGGCCCAGAGGCAG
>NW_005237283.1:0-239 GCF_000412655.1 Myotis brandtii
ATGTGCCCTGACTGGGAATCGAACCTGTGACTTCCTGATTCATAGGTAAATACTCAACTACTGAGCCATGCAGGCTGGGCTCTGCTACACTTTGTTGACTCCTTTGTTCATCCGTCCTTGTGACGAATCATTTTATTTGGGTACAACTCCTTGGATTCTTGGATAATAAGAAAAAAAATATCTCAGATTTTGAAATAAGGCAAAACGTGATGGCATATTTTTCAGTGTTTTACACATGT
>NW_005237284.1:0-239 GCF_000412655.1 Myotis brandtii
GGCTGGGCAACACTTCTTTATGTTAAATTCCTTCTCCTCACATAACTGATGTTTCCTGATTCCTAGTTGGCTCCTCATTAATGCAATTGCTTAACATGGATCGAGCATAGTTCTAAGTGCCAGCAAACAGTCATGACCTAAATGAATCCCTGCCTTCATAGAATTGATCTTCTTGTAGAGAAAGGCAGGCAATACACATAAATATGCGTTATGATTATCTTTTCATTGCTATGAAAAAA
>NW_005237285.1:0-239 GCF_000412655.1 Myotis brandtii
ATGCTCTCCAGGCCTGCGCTGCAGGCTGGGCGCCCCCTCGGGGAGGAGCACCTGCACGTCTCTCCGGGTGTGCAAGTGGCGGAGCAGCCAGCAGGGCCCGCGGCGGGAACAGCGCCCAGAACACGACTACACGTGAGCCTGGGCCACACTCTGTCGTGGGGCGGCCTGTGCACTGTAGGATGTCAGCAGCAGTCCCGGTCTCTGCCCACTAGATCCCAGGACTGCTCGGGGCAGAGGCT
>NW_005237286.1:0-239 GCF_000412655.1 Myotis brandtii
CCTCCCCCTCGCCTCATTTTCCTTTTCATTAAATGTAAATATTGATTATTTAATATTTGATCAATCAAAATATTAAATTGCTTCATCAAAATTAAATACATTTGCTCTGTGAAAGATTATGTTGAGGGAGGGATAAGAGAAGCTACAGAATGAAATAAAATAAAATATTTGAAGCTCATATACATAACTAAAGATTTGGGTCCATAATCTAATCTAATAAAAGAGAAACATGCAAATTG
>NW_005237287.1:0-239 GCF_000412655.1 Myotis brandtii
AAAAAAATAAAAACTTAAAGTGCTTCTGACAGTCTTCCTCACTTCAACATTCTGGCCACAGAGTAGCGGGGAAAACATGTAAAAATACCTTTATAACCTAATGCTAACTGTGAGTTCCAGAATATGGTCAGGCCCTTTGCAGCCAAACACTAGTATTAAGTCCTTGCCCAAGAAACAGGTGACTTGTTCTGAATCTTACAAAAAAAAATGCACCTTTTTAATTGCTTGCAGAGAATTTT
>NW_005237288.1:0-239 GCF_000412655.1 Myotis brandtii
CCAGAGGAATCGCGGCAGCATGGACTTGAACAGGTTGAAATTTAGGCTTTAGCAACGGAGAAACCAACAGTCAGCTCCTGCCTGACATCTTATCTGAATCCTGGATATCATTAGGCTTTTGTACTTATAAAAAATCTCTTGAGCATTTTAAAAGGAATAAATGTGGACTTTTAAAAAGCTAAAATAGCCCTAGCCGGTTTGTCTCAGTGGATGGAGCGTTGGCCTGCGGACTGAAGGGT
>NW_005237289.1:0-239 GCF_000412655.1 Myotis brandtii
TGTTTTGCTTAAAATGTTTTGATATAATTACTAAGACAAGTGCAGAAATCAATAACCTCAAACCCTCAATTGGTTGAATGAACAATATTAGAAAAAAAGTCAGATATCGGTTACCTTTAGTATATTTGTGAACAAATACTGGTGATAGCATTTTAAACATATCAATGACTCAGAAAGATCATAACTGTTTTTTGAGTATCTGCTGACCTAATTGGTCAAAGGGGCCTGGTTTAGCAGGA
>NW_005237290.1:0-239 GCF_000412655.1 Myotis brandtii
ACTGGAAAAAAGTTGAAAATAACAAAAGATGCCATTCGTCATGCAATGGACTGTTTCAATGGAGTGTGTGCACGTGAACTGTCTTTACGATGACGGAGGGATAGCTTGTGAGTATTTATCTAACAGTGCACTTGTATCAAGGAGAAGAGCATCACGGGAACCTGGTAAGTGGGGGAGCGGAGGACAGAATTCACGCGAGTGCCACAGAGCTAGAAGAGACTGTGCTCAGTGTCCAAACG
>NW_005237291.1:0-239 GCF_000412655.1 Myotis brandtii
ATAGATACAGAAGGAGATTATTTAAATACTAGAGGCCCAGCGCACGAAATAGCTGCCCCCCCCCCATCACCCACCCCCAGTTCCCCATTCGCCATTGGGTGATCGGTACCTGACAGCCAGGGGAAGGGACAGAGAGGTCTGCTGTTCCCTCTCACTCACTGGCCCCGCCCCCATGAGAATTGGCTGAATCTAGGACTCAGGCTTGGAATATCTACACTAATAAAAGAGAAACATGGTAA
>NW_005237292.1:0-239 GCF_000412655.1 Myotis brandtii
GCCTCCTTGACAACCTCGTTCGGACATCGTGTCCCCTTAGCATCATTGCTGGCAGGCAGTTTGTCAAGTGCTTGACTGGTATCTTTTTTAATTTGATAAGAAAAGATAATAACACAATATTACTTCTCAAAACATCTAAAATGGAAAATGGAAATAAATAATGGAAAAATTATTTTCTCCTTTAGAAGAAAATGTTTAGTGTTCAATAAAGCAAAGAGTAATAACTACCAATGAATAAG
>NW_005237293.1:0-239 GCF_000412655.1 Myotis brandtii
CTCTGAAGTCAATAAAAATATATTAAAAAAGAAAGATGGCATCCGGGCAGAGTCTGGGGAGGGGCGATGGCACATCGCTCAGTTCTCCTCTCCCTGCCATCCCCTCCCGCTCTGTATGCGGGAGGGTAATGACTAAGGGGGACAGTCCCAGCCCAAAACCAAGACACAGAAAAGGGTGCCCCTTTGTGCACTTCTGAGTGAAAGGTAAGCCAATTCGATCCTAGTGCTGGGTGTCGAGC
>NW_005237294.1:0-239 GCF_000412655.1 Myotis brandtii
CAGCTTTTCTTGAACACTTGACTTGACTTGATAGCAATGGGCCTTCCCTCTCACGTCACCAGTCTGCTGTGCTGTGCTTGGCTGTGCTTAGACAGGCTTTCGCTCTCCTTTCCCACCAGCCTCACCTTCTTGCCTCCTGAACACAGTGGAGTTTGCAACCCCCACTTTAAAGACTGGACACCGACTCTGGAGATGGGTTGGTTTGACCTCTCACCTTACAGATAAAAAAAGTGAGGCCC
>NW_005237295.1:0-239 GCF_000412655.1 Myotis brandtii
CTTTGTTAAAGCATCTAAATTTAAACAACCAATAATACTACACCAAATACTGTGCTTTAAAGATAATACCGGTGTAGCTTACTACTAGAGAAAACAAGCAACTAGGGAAAAAGTAATATCTTTCTTATTCATTGTTAATTGTTAATAACTTAATCTAAACTTTTATTATTATCTCACACATTGATTAAAATATCACTTTACAAACCACATCTACTTTATCAGAAACAGCTAGTCACCCC
>NW_005237296.1:0-239 GCF_000412655.1 Myotis brandtii
CAAGCGCGCGAGGCTGGTGCCCGCGGGGTCAGGATCATGAAGGGGCTGGTTACCTGGTTTTCAGAGGGAGGGTGAGCGGGAATGCGACCCTGGAGGGCGTGCGCACACAGGCAAGAAGAAGAAAACGAAGAGGCCTCAGTCACAAACCTGGGGACAGAGTGCCCCAGCTCAGAGGGATTTGGAGAGGAGGCTGGGAAGGGCGGGAGGTTCGGGAACCGACCTCCAGAATTGCTCCAGGA
>NW_005237297.1:0-239 GCF_000412655.1 Myotis brandtii
TGTTTTCATGTGAATAAGAAACACCTACATCAGTGCTATTCTCATTTAAAATTAGCCTCTTTAGTTTGGGGTTTCCAGGATTAAAATACCAATAGGCCACACAAAGCTAATTTAAGTCGTTTATTTTCATTCTCCAGGCAGCTGATAGATTTTCTATCACTTCCTCCAATTAAGAACTTAAACTTCTTATCTTAGAATCATTATCCAAATCTTAACATTTATTAAAAGGGTTATTTTTT
>NW_005237298.1:0-239 GCF_000412655.1 Myotis brandtii
GCCTGCCTGTATCTAATCCTGGACCATGAATTCTGCACCTAGCATCCATGGGTCAGCATCTGGGATCTATGAGTTCCCTGAAATTAGGTGCAGCATGTTTATATCTTTGGACTTTTTTTCCTGAAGATACAGGCCACAGGCCACAACTTTCATCCGGTTAACTTGTGAATATATAACCTTTCAAAATGTTAAAAACCAGTTATAAATAAAGCTTTTGCATTCTGGTGAACTATAAAGGG
>NW_005237299.1:0-239 GCF_000412655.1 Myotis brandtii
TCATTGGTTGATTTTTGTATGTGCCCTGACTAGGGATCCATCCTGCAATCTTGGTGTATTGAGATGATGATCTAAGCAACTGAGATACTCAGCCAGGGCCTGGAATGGTGTCTTCTTGAACAATATACTAAACCAGGTGTTATGAATACCCTTACATGATCATTTTCATGCATTTTATTTACCTGGTTCATCAACAGTTGATTTTCCTTCTAGTTTCAGGAACACCTCATTCAAGGTTG
>NW_005237300.1:0-239 GCF_000412655.1 Myotis brandtii
CCCATATTGAAGCATCCAATGTCCTCTATTTACTCCTCCATGTTACATAAATATAATTTTCTGTGTGTACCATGACATGAAGAAAATTTAGGGAGCAATATTCAAAAGCAGTAACTTCAGGGTCAAAACGTGAAGCCCTGGATATGGGGACTACTGTATGCACTCAATGTGATTGAAAGTACTTCTTCAAAAGAATGAATTTCAATTCCTGATGAAATTTTACATAATAGAGCTGAAGA
>NW_005237301.1:0-239 GCF_000412655.1 Myotis brandtii
GTTTGGGGAGTCAAAGTTATTCGAGGATCTTCGACGGCCTTGGGGGTCATGGTCCTCATGCCCACGTGTTGACGGCTCCCCTGTGACCTCTACGACATGTAACACGTCACGTTCCCATGCAACACGCGTGTTTCACAAGAACCATCACGGATGTCAGGCCGTGGTCCAGGTTACACGTTAAACAAGTGTCCCCCGTCCCCAACGCTCCGTTCATCTGCGACCGACCCCAGGCCAGCCCC
>NW_005237302.1:0-239 GCF_000412655.1 Myotis brandtii
TGGCTCGTGAGCCGCAGTTTGCCGACCACTGAGTTAGAGAAAACCCACCACACCAGAATGTAGAAGCCACAGCCTGGTTCATGCTGTTGAGGCCCAATGTGCAGTTAAATGTAGTCCAATGAAGGTGCTGCCACTCCTGAGGCCTGTTGTGGGCACATTGACCTGAGGTGCTGAAACTTTAGGCAGTTTAACTTTTTTGCTCTTTGTTTGTTTTGTTAATCCTCACCTGAGGATGTTTT
>NW_005237303.1:0-239 GCF_000412655.1 Myotis brandtii
CGGGGCTGTAATTGCACAGGCTGTTGGGCTGAAGGCATGTGGCCCTCCTCCCGCCAGAACCGCCTGCTCCAACCAGCTCAGACGCCTCCTCAGGAGGCTGTGCCTGTCCCCGAGGCTGTCCCCACCCGCTGGGAGCTGGGCGACCTGCACCCCCTGCCTGGACCTGCTCACCCCTCGCCCTTCACTCGTCTCAGCAAGTGCAGCTGAGCCACGCTTCCTACCCTCATAAATTTCTTCTT
>NW_005237304.1:0-239 GCF_000412655.1 Myotis brandtii
TTTCAGGAACTCTAAGTTTTAGAGCTGCCCAGTTACTGCTGGGGTCAACCTGTGGATGTCTATCTTTATTAGGATATGATCATCTCCGATACACTCTGCAGATCAAAACCATTACCTTCAAAACCATTCCCAGCTCCCAAAGTATAATTTCTGCTTAGGTCCAGGGAGAGTCTAAATGCTCAGGTCCAGGGAGGGTCTAAACTCATGACAGAAAGTATGACTTTCTTCTGAATAATCAG
>NW_005237305.1:0-239 GCF_000412655.1 Myotis brandtii
TTTCAGGAACTCTAAGTTTTAGAGCTGCCCAGTTACTACTGGGGTCAACCTGTGGATGTCTATCTTCATTAGGATATGATCGTCTCCAACGCACTCTGCAGATCAAAACCATTACCTTCAAAACAATTCCCAGCTCCCAAAGTATAATTTCTGCTTAGGTCCGGGGAGAGCCTAAAAGCTCAGGTCCAGGGAGGGTCTAAAATCATGACAGAAAGTATGACTTTCTTCTGAATAATCAG
>NW_005237306.1:0-239 GCF_000412655.1 Myotis brandtii
TGGTCAAAATGTGTATGTATTCTGAAGTACAGGTAATGAGATTCATTTAGTATTTGTGAGAAAAAAGAAAAAGAAAGGCATCAAGGATGCCTCTAAGAAATTCAATTTGATCAACTGGAACTATGCAATCAGTATTAACGAAGATAGAGAGAGGATGAAGATGAGGTTGATTTTCCTGTAGATGGTATTTCAATCATCAGATTGAATGACCTCACCAAGGAATTATGGAATAATGTATG
>NW_005237307.1:0-239 GCF_000412655.1 Myotis brandtii
GCATCAGGTTTGGGACCCAGGCCTACATTCTAGTTCACCCTCCCCACTTTACCAACAGCCTCTGCTTCAACAATTCAATAACCTCTCTGATCTCGTTTCTTTGTAAAACTGATGGCATCTAAGGCTGTTCTGAAGAGAGAGTGAGGCACATCAAGACAAAGAGGAGAGGGAGTCTCGGTCAATAAAAGGCACGACATGGACAGCAGGTAGAGAGCGGTGCATTGCAGCATTTTGTAAAA
>NW_005237308.1:0-239 GCF_000412655.1 Myotis brandtii
TCTGATCAGGCAAGACACTGCAGGGCCTTAAAGATGATCTCCCCAGAAGAAGGTAAGTACATCATGCAGACCTGCCTTCCTTTGGAAGGAACAGGATAGGAGAACCCCATGCCATCTAAGTTAACTCTTTACTGCACAGGACTAAAAAGTGGACCAGGAATGCATATTTAAAGAGTCCATGCTAAAGCTAAAGCTGGAAGGAAGTGGGTGTTTCCCTGATCCAGACTTCAGATGAGACT
>NW_005237309.1:0-239 GCF_000412655.1 Myotis brandtii
AGAGGAGGCCAAGCTGTCCTGGGCCAGTTTCAGACCATGAAGAAAGGGAACCAATACGTTAACATGCACTGGGAACCGTCTAGGCGCCAGACACGTCACATGGGATTCTCCGTGCCACATGGAATGCTCATCTCTTAGGTCTGTGCGGGATTTCCAGATTCAGAGGAGCAGCTACCAAGGATCTTATCTGTCTGTCCTCCTCGGTCTCAAACGTGCTTCTGACAGTAGGGGCTCAATAC
>NW_005237310.1:0-239 GCF_000412655.1 Myotis brandtii
GCCTACTCTTGCACGAATTTTGTGCATCAGGCCTCTGATGTAATAATAATAGTAGTTACCTCACAGGTTTGTAAGGATTAAATGTATTAATGTATGTAAAGTTGTTAAAAAAGATACTTGGCATATAATAAACCCTATATGAATATTAGTCATCATTATCATTGTAATTGCAAAATAAAAATATAAGTTGCTATGGAAATACTGAAGCTGGACCAATTCTAGAATGTCAGGGAAATCTT
>NW_005237311.1:0-239 GCF_000412655.1 Myotis brandtii
GATAAAGGTGTCTTGTCCAGCTCGCTGATTTGCGATATAACAATCAGAGCCAGGAAACCTTAGATTGAAAAAGTTTAAATAAGCCCTGGCCAGGCAGCTCAGTGGGTTAGAGGTCACGGGTTCGATCCCATCAGGGCACATGCAAGAATCGACCAATGAACACACAGATAAGGGGAGGAGCAAATCCAGGTTTCTCTCCTACCAATACATAAAAGTTTAACAAGTTTAAACCTCCCAAA
>NW_005237312.1:0-239 GCF_000412655.1 Myotis brandtii
AGAGCCCTCCCTTTTTCCTCCCCAGATGTCCCCTGTGCAGGCCATGTGGCCAGGACCACAATTTCCACTCCTACTCAGCCTGTTCACAGCCTAGCATCACCCCAACACACAGAGCACCCTTGGTCAGGATGGCTAGGGCTTGGCGGCTGGTTCAGTGGAGGCACATGTTCGGTCAAGGCTAACTCTGTGGGGGGGCCCCTCCCTTTGGTATTAGGTCCGCAGGGCCTGGGGCAGAGAAG
>NW_005237313.1:0-239 GCF_000412655.1 Myotis brandtii
TATATATGTACCACATCTTCTTTACCCATTTGTCTATCAACGGACACTCAGGTTGCTTCCATATTGCAAATAATGCTGCGCTGAACTCAGGGGTGCATATATTTTTTCAAATTAGTGTTTCTGTCATCTTTGGATAAATACCCAGTAGAATTGCTGGATCACATGGTGGTCCTATTTTTAATGTTTTGAGGACCCTCCATACTGTTTCCCACAGTGGCTTCATCATTTTAAACTGCCAC
>NW_005237314.1:0-239 GCF_000412655.1 Myotis brandtii
TAGAGCATCTTTGTTTAGGTAGTGGAAGGTCCCATGTCACTTTGCCCACAGAGGTGGGCACCAACTTGCCTGAGATTCCATAATTGACATTGGTCCCTCAAGGGATCTCTTTGCCATAACAATGAAACTTTCCTAAGTGAATTGAATTAACTTCAGGTTTCAACATATTTTAGATTATGCCTCAAATGGAAGGCAGAAAGTTCTGATTCAAAAATAGGTTATTGATCCTTACAATTGCT
>NW_005237315.1:0-239 GCF_000412655.1 Myotis brandtii
TTCTTTATCTCTGGTCATATTTGTTTTGCAGTTTACTCGCTATAATGTTAACATAGTTAAGTTAGATTCCTTAGTGGTGGTGTTTGAATGATATATATTTTTTTATCTTTTTATTTGTAATCTATATGTTTATAGCTTAAAGTGTGAGATTTTTAGAGAGCATAGAGTTGTGTCTTTTTAAAATTGTTATTCATTTAGACAATTCATGCCTTTTATTTTAGTATTCAGATTACTTAAAA
>NW_005237316.1:0-239 GCF_000412655.1 Myotis brandtii
TCTGCCTCACCCCACACTCAGGACCCAGGATTCCCTCTTCCAGCCAGTCGCAGGCACCCTGGACCCGGGCTTCCTTCCCCCTGGCCAGCCACAAGCACCTAGGACCCAGGCTGGCTTCGCTCAGGCTGGCTGCAGCCGCAGGGGACCATGGGTGGGTGGCTTCGCCCGGGCCACAGCCATAGGCACTGGTGCCCGGGACTGCGGGGTGTGCAGCTTGCCCCTCTCCTGGGCTGCAGCCC
>NW_005237317.1:0-239 GCF_000412655.1 Myotis brandtii
TTTGCCAAGTCTTTAGATTCCGGTGTGTGTTTTACACGGGCAGCGGGTCTCAAGGGGCCAGGTGTCTGGTGGCCCCTACAGGACACGCAGTCTAGAGTTCCCACGGGAGGCTGTGCAGAGG
The DNA here is from genome assembly GCF_000412655.1 of Myotis brandtii. Lineage (NCBI taxonomy): Eukaryota > Metazoa > Chordata > Mammalia > Chiroptera > Vespertilionidae > Myotis > Myotis brandtii. Next base: position 122 of record NW_005237317.1, read on the forward strand.
GGCACGCGCAGTTCTGGGTGGGCTGTGGTCAGAGACGTCCTCTTAAAAAACGCATTGAAAAGTTCCGGGTAATGCAAGGAAGGCAGAGCACATGGCCTTGCAGCACCTCCATCGCCTC
>NW_005237318.1:0-239 GCF_000412655.1 Myotis brandtii
TGCCCAGCGTGCTGCAAACCCCTGCCTGGCTGCCCTGCCAGAGCGACGCTTCGTGCTGCTCCCCCTCTGCTTCCCGGGCAAGTCCCGGGCAGATGCGAGTCTCCAGAGGCCGGCTGAGGGGGGAGGAGCAGCAGGCTTCCCTCGACATGGAGGGGTCTGCAGTAGTTTGCTGTCTTAACTCCATCTCCAAACCACGGACCAATGCCAGTTGGGGTCATCCTGGAGCCCCAAACTGCTGA
>NW_005237319.1:0-239 GCF_000412655.1 Myotis brandtii
TGGAGGATAATAGGATAAATCTGAATATGGACCACATTTTAAATAATAGGCAATTGATTTTCTGAGATGTGAGAATGGTATTGTGATTACATGGACACATGTCTTTATTCTTAAGAAATGCATGCTGAAGTGTTATGATATCTGAAACATATTCTCAATGAGCAAAATAAGTATATAGTAGATAACTCTAAGTAAAGGTACTGATAGGAACATTTTTCAAACTAAAAAGTCAGAGAAAA
>NW_005237320.1:0-239 GCF_000412655.1 Myotis brandtii
CTATATATGTGAGTTAATTTTTAATGTAATTATATTTTCTTTCCCTTTGCTTATAAAATAAGAATGAATATCCCTCAGGCAAGGCATCTCAGTAACTTGATAGAAAAGAAAGGTGAAGCAAGATGAATTTAAAATTTAGAGTAGTTTGAAAGTATATTGACAACTTAGAAGGGGAAAAGAGGAGAACTATATCCTGGCTAGTGTGGCTCAATCGACCTATAGACCAGGAGGTCATGGTT
>NW_005237321.1:0-239 GCF_000412655.1 Myotis brandtii
GCCCTTTCCCTTGCAAACATTCCCAAGGGCAACAAACACATAACCAATGACAGCACATACGAAACCAAACTTCCAAGTTATTTTTGCCAGAAACCCAAATCGCATCTCTTTGTTGAAATGGACCAGAACAGACGGCTAAATGGAGAAGGAGAAGGAGAAAAGGAGATTATTTCTTTCCTATGCCCAAATCTAAATCTTACATTGCCTTTTAACCTTGCCTGCATATTGGAATCAACTTG
>NW_005237322.1:0-239 GCF_000412655.1 Myotis brandtii
AGAGAATCTTTTTTAGTTTGGCAATTTATCAAAGGTGATATCAGAGTAGTTGTGGAATTTATTCATAACGAAGGTAGAGAATTAATTTCAGGGACAGGCTGAAGTAAGTAAGAGGATAGAAAGCTAGGTTGGTTAAGTTTTTTTAAACTTTAATTTTTGTCAGACTTTCTGACCTTCCCTCATGTGAGAGTTACACAACCCGCCAACCACCCAAACCTGGAGGGAAAGCAGTGTCCTTA
>NW_005237323.1:0-239 GCF_000412655.1 Myotis brandtii
GAGACAGCGGTACAGACCATAGGATTTCACTTCATAAAAGGAAAAACACGCACATTCCCTGCAGGCGAGGCTGCTCTGGAAAAGAATTGTTGCTAGGCAACAAATCAGCTGGGACCTCACAAGGCTGACATCAAGGTAGGGACTGGGTTGCGTTCTTGCGTGGTGGCGTGATGGGGAACTGCTTCTGAGCTCATTCCTTTTTAAAAAATATATTTTTATCCATTTCAGAGAGGAAGGGA
>NW_005237324.1:0-239 GCF_000412655.1 Myotis brandtii
GTGAGGCAATTATGAAACAAAAAGGCAGTTTAGCTCTGTGGGCACAGTGATAGAGGAATTCACAGCACATTAAATGAAAAGAAAGGAAAGACATCTTGTACATAATGAAGAGGCCTAGTTACAGGAGAAATTTTATAAAGGAAGAGAACAATAAATTAAGATGTTTTCTGCTAAATAAGGAGGTAAGTAATAGCATTGTATACAATAATAATAATATTTTTCAGTTAAGTACAGAGGTG
>NW_005237325.1:0-239 GCF_000412655.1 Myotis brandtii
TTAAAAGTATATGACGTTTGAAGGGGTAAATATTAAGCCGGAGAATAAAAAAATGGTGCAAATATTTTGGTCTTTGAATGCTTCTTATTACAGTAAACAAAACAGAAAGGCTGGGGGAGACTTGGCATCGTTTTTAAAAGACCCAAAAAAGAGGGTCACTAGTCTAGATTGGGGGTTTGACTATCCTCAAAGACATGCTTTTCAACCTTTGCTAATGACAAGGATGTATGTTATGAACG
>NW_005237326.1:0-239 GCF_000412655.1 Myotis brandtii
GTGGAACTCCTCTGTCTGAAATCCCACCTTAACTTTCCTGTTCAACACACTCCTGTATGCCTTTCCAGACCCCCTTTCAAATGTGATGCCCACCCTTCACTTCCCAGCTAATCCACGCTTCCTCTGAGCTCCCAACATCCCTTCTGCATAGTAGTGACTGGATCGCAATGATTTGCACACATGTTTATTTCTCCCATGAAGCGTGAGCCCTCTTGAAGAAGGGAGTGTGTTTATCATTT
>NW_005237327.1:0-239 GCF_000412655.1 Myotis brandtii
TTTTTTTTCCCATTAAGACCTTCATATATGCTTTACCTTCTCCCCTTTTCTTTTCTTATGAAACAGGGCAACATGAGTAAGAGAGAGAGAAGTGTGTGTCAACAAACTTGGGCCTTATTATGCAAGAATTTGCTTAGAAAATGGAGAATGAAAAGGGAGTCCTTAATGGTATGATTCAATATCTGTTTCTCTTCTTTCTTTATGATTGAAAAATGTCCATTCCTTGGGAGGTAACTCTG
>NW_005237328.1:0-239 GCF_000412655.1 Myotis brandtii
CTGAGAACTCTGGGGTCTAACCCCCAATCTAGTCCTCCAGCTCAGAGTAGCAGAACTGAGAAAGGTGCCCACACAACGTCTGGCTGGTTTGCTATCTGCCAGGGTGGCCAGCTGGAAATACAGGCACCCACGTAAAGGGCCAACACACAAAATTTCGTATGCAGCCACTCTCCTTGGGCTCTGGCAGAAGGATGGGAGAGTGAACTGGAGCTGTGTGAGGAGAGTCCAGGGTTGGGGGC
>NW_005237329.1:0-239 GCF_000412655.1 Myotis brandtii
CAGGGACTTTGGAATGAGTCCCCAAAGACCCCCATTTCCAGTGAAAGAGTGGACTGGAAAATATTTGCCCTGTACAGGAAGACAGCAAAGAAAATTTTGCGTCTTAGCTTTGATTTCAGTTGGGGGGGAAAGTCCCTACCCCATGACCAGAAGTAATTAACCACAAACCAAGCCTCAAGAGCTATGGTTCAAATTCACTTTCTTGCCTATGTTGATACTATTTTAAGATAAAGAAATTT
>NW_005237330.1:0-239 GCF_000412655.1 Myotis brandtii
TCTCTGAAATCAATAAAAATATATTTTCAAAAAAGAGTTTGTACCTTTGAAGCTTGTGATACCTACATCCTTATACCACATAATGTACATAATATTAATACTTCTTAGAAATGCTTGTTTTGTTTATGTTCATGTCCAAATATGGTTCAACTAATCTTTATATATAAAAGCCTAAGTGACCAAATGGCCGGTCGACCGGTCTCTATGACATGCACTGACCACCAGGGGACAGACACTCA
>NW_005237331.1:0-239 GCF_000412655.1 Myotis brandtii
ACATAAATCCCATGGAAGGCCCAGATTACCAGGTCATCCTGGAATTAGGCTGAGGAGAAACCAAGACAACATGGAAAATAAGGCTAGAAAGTGGTGCTTTGGAAAGCACCGGAAGGGTAAGAAGCAGCGTTTAGTGGTAGAGAAGGGGGAAGGAGGTCTGGAGCTAGTCTTGGCTGGGCCACAAGTAACCGTGTAATCTTAGCACGCTCTCCTGACCTGCAGAAGGAAAGGATTGGATC
>NW_005237332.1:0-239 GCF_000412655.1 Myotis brandtii
ATTGGCTCCTCATATCACCCGCATTTGGTTCTGATTGTTTGGTGTCTATGCCAGTCAGCGTCAGAAACTCCCCCTTTAAGACAGCCATTCGTTCTTTATGGCACACACATTTTGTTCTGATTTTTCGGTTCCTGTGCCCATCAACATCAAAAGCTCTGCCTCCTGGGCAGCCATTGGTTCTTCACAGCACCACAGCACCCACATTTGGTTCTACTTAATTGGTTCCTATGCTGTTCAGT
>NW_005237333.1:0-239 GCF_000412655.1 Myotis brandtii
TCCCTCCCTACCTTCCTGCTGGTCGCCATTTTTTTCGTTCCCAAACAATTTTCAATATAATAATATTACATGCAATAAACATTGATTTTTCAAGAAAAAATATTTTAAATAAAATAATATTAACAAAATTGCACTAACATAGTATAATATCACAAAAGTTGAAGGAAATATTAAAAATCTGCAAACAACAAGATTACTTCTGTTATATTATAAAATATTTTTTCTCTGGCTCTATTTTT
>NW_005237334.1:0-239 GCF_000412655.1 Myotis brandtii
GCATCACTAGTCATGAGGGAAATGCACATCCAAACCACAAAGGTGCATCACTTCACACTCACTAAGGTGGCTAGGAGTTAAAAAAAGAAAAAGGGAAACCACACGTACTGGTGAGCATGTGGAACAATTGGAACCCTCATATCTTGCTGGTGAGAATGTCAAAGTAAGGTATAGCCTTGGCAGGTTTTGAGTGTCTGGCCCTTGGACTGAAGGGTCTTGGGTTCAATTCCTGGTCAAGG
>NW_005237335.1:0-239 GCF_000412655.1 Myotis brandtii
TTAATGTAGCACATAGTGTGTATCTGAGGGGAGGCATTGGGTCAAACCCTGCATGGAACTGATTATCAGACCTGTATCTAGAATCAGAGGTAAGGCCAAGAGCAGGTTAACATAGTGAACCAAAGGCACCTGATAAAACTCAACTCTTTACGCCATCCACCATCACATCTCTGATGGCTCTTAAGCCCAATCCATTGGTGACTACCCACATTCTCTAAAGAATCTTAATATAGGTGGGT
>NW_005237336.1:0-239 GCF_000412655.1 Myotis brandtii
GTAAGTGCTAGATACTAAAAGACACTGAATGCCAGGAAAGTAGTTTAATTTAGTCACTATATAATGAGGTGCCTTTGTAATATTCTGACCAGATGTGACATGACCGTAGAGGTACTGTAGAAAGATCTTTCTGGCAGTATTATGAAAGAAAGGTTAGAGAGACTGAGACAAGAAGCAGAGAAACCTGGGAGAGACCAATGCTGCAACTAGGTGAGAAATGGTGAGGGTCTTGCAGGCTA
>NW_005237337.1:0-239 GCF_000412655.1 Myotis brandtii
TTCATTGGTCTGAAAATTAAGCAAAATAAACCAAGAACCATTTATATAACACTCAAGGTAAAAGATTCCATTTAGTCTAAAAATTCTGCATAATTACAAGTAGAAGTTACCTAGGTAACACAAGACTAGATGAAATAAAAAAAGCTTAATTTCATAAATAGTAAGAAATTCTTAAACTTGGCACAAGTCCATAGAAAGTTAGGGGTTTTGCAGAGAATTGTATCTTCAAACTAAGCCAC
>NW_005237338.1:0-239 GCF_000412655.1 Myotis brandtii
TGGTTCATAGGTCGACGCTCAACCACTGAGCAACGCCAGCCGGGCGGAGCTGTCGTCTCTTATTCCCAAGGCACGGCTGTAGCCACAGGTGACTGCTTTTAAATTACGAGGTTCTTAGAAAATGCCTGACAACCTCGCCTCTGTGAAGTGCTCCCCCATGGGATTGCAGCTGGCCCCTGTTTCCTTGTTGCTTATAACTGGCCACTTCCCAAGTGCCACTGAGCCTTCCTGGTGTGCGG
>NW_005237339.1:0-239 GCF_000412655.1 Myotis brandtii
CACACACACACACACACACACACACACACAACATACTACCCTCCCCCGCTTTCTGGAACCAAAAAGATTTCCCCCCACTTAATTTTACCTATTTGGGAATACCAGCTTCACTTGTAAATTCAAGTGTTTTAAGGCTAGAATGGTGCTAGATTCTTCATTGTCTCATGCCTCATCTACTTAGTGCCATCGAATGTAATCTTTTTAATTGAATTGATTAGGGTGACATTGGTTAATAAAAT
>NW_005237340.1:0-239 GCF_000412655.1 Myotis brandtii
TTTCATCTTTCCATAGTGACCCATTTGGAAAATGCAAGTGGGTGTCCTCAGTAATTAACTCAGTATACCAGGAACTACTAGAATTATCCCTGAGGAGACAGGGCACATGTTTCTAGATTGGTAAAAACCCAGGGAGTCAATTCTAAAAAAAATCAATGATAAAACAGCATAGGTAAAAATTAATTACGTTTAATAAAATTGTAAAAAAAAAATTGAGACCATTGGAACTAGGAAAGTAA
>NW_005237341.1:0-239 GCF_000412655.1 Myotis brandtii
ATTAAATACAATTAAGTATTTAATTTAATAAGTAAATATTAAATTAGATACAACTAAAACAGTGCTTAGAGGAAATTTTATAGCTGTAGATACTTATACTAAGAAACAAGTAACATTTTAAAAAATCAATAATTTAACCTTGTACCTTAAGACCCTGAGGGGGGTGACATCAGTAAGATGGAAGGCTAGGCCTTGACCGGTGGGCTCAGTTGGTTGGAATATCATCCCCTACACCAAAA
>NW_005237342.1:0-239 GCF_000412655.1 Myotis brandtii
TTCCTCCACACTGGGTCCCCCCAAACCAGAGGAACACAGTGCCGCCCACGCCCTCGGAGGGGCCACGGTGGCCGGTCCCCTGCATTAGGGAAAGGCAGGCGCCCAGGGACAGCACCGCTTCCCTGTGAGTCTGCGGTTGAACCCAGGGCCCTGCCACTGCTCCTGTGCGACTGGGTCGGCCCATCCCCCCCTCCAGGAGCGGAGAACAGACTCGCCCCCCTCGCCCCCCTCCCTCCAGG
>NW_005237343.1:0-239 GCF_000412655.1 Myotis brandtii
CCCAGGGAGGGGAGAAGGGCCAGAAATTGAGTTCAACTGCCAAGGGCAAATGATGTGATCCATCACACCGCTGTCATGAGCCTCCATTACAAAAAAAAAAAAGGCAGGGTTCAAAGGGCTTCTGGGTGGGAACGCACCCCCACTCCATGGAGACGGAAGCTCCTGAGCTCTCACCCTGGCAGAACCCACTTTAGCACCTCTTCATGTGGCTGCTCCTCCGCATCCCCCATCCTGCTCCT
>NW_005237344.1:0-239 GCF_000412655.1 Myotis brandtii
GATGATATCTTCTTTAAGTGCTTAAATCCATCAGATGCAGCTTCCAACAAACATCTTTTTTGGTCTCTGCATAAGGATACATTTTGGGTTACATTTAATGGAATTTATCCTAGTTTTCAGTTATCTTTTTAAAGTATCTACTATATAACAGATGTTTCATGTGTGTAGTTTTGCATACTTAAAACAAACACAAAAGGCTCAGGGAAGTTTATTATTATGCTCAAGGCTGCTGAGAAAAT
>NW_005237345.1:0-239 GCF_000412655.1 Myotis brandtii
GTGCGGCCCCAGCTCTGCCTGTGCTGCCTGTGGATTTGCACGGCCCCCGGGGCCCTACCTGAGCACTGGTGCTGGCCCTTCAGGATGCGGTACAGTTCAGGCACCTCCTTCCCACGGAGAACAGGGAACTTTGGGAAGCAGGGTGGAGGCTCACCTGGAGCTCTTTCACCCTCAACTCGAGCCTCCCTGGCAATGAAAACATTTCAGGTGAGGTAAGCTGAAGCTTGCATGTGTGTGCA
>NW_005237346.1:0-239 GCF_000412655.1 Myotis brandtii
TTTTTTTTTTTTTCTATTGTAAACAACACTGCAGTGAACACTACGCAGAAAGCTGGCTTTAAGGGATTCTTCCTCTCCTGGTAATTTCTATACGTATTCTGTACGCAACTACGTACTGTGTATGGATTCACCACCAAGCATTTGACCATAAAAATAAACAATTGCCTGGGATTTATTCAATCATCATGACACCAGAGTGAAGAAAAGGCATTTTTAACCAACTACAGCTCGTGTTCCAC
>NW_005237347.1:0-239 GCF_000412655.1 Myotis brandtii
TTCATCCAATAATATTGGAGTGTTCAGTGTGTGCCAGACAGTGAACAAGAGAGACTTGGCTCTCTTATGTGACGGAAGAGTCCAGTCACATAAGGTAGGGAAACTACCACTATGGCAGTCTCTGGAAATTCATATGGACACTGTCAGAAGAAAGCCTCTGAAAAGTCTCACCATTAAAAAACACACAAGAAATCCTATTGTATTTAATATTATTGCACAAACTAATTTGGCCACAGTAT
>NW_005237348.1:0-239 GCF_000412655.1 Myotis brandtii
GCAGCTGCTATGATAAAGAGCCGTCTGGGTGGGACTCTCTTTCCCAGAGAATCACCTGAACCCAGACAGCGTGTCCCCCACCCTGAGCCCGGGGCCAGCCCTCCCGGGAGCCCCTCCGCCCTGCAGCCCGCCGTGCAGGGACACGAGAAAGCCTGGCGTGGGGGTCACAGGGGCGGCTTGCCAGGCGGCTCCTCTGGGGAGCGGAGCAGGGGGCACAGGGTCCGGGTGGGGGTCTCCAG
>NW_005237349.1:0-239 GCF_000412655.1 Myotis brandtii
TCTGAAGTCAATAAAAATATATTTAAATAAATAAATAGGTAACTAACTCCCAGTAGCTTCAAAATGGACATTGGCCAGTAAGCAACAATGGCAGCAGGACCCAGGCGAGGTCCCTGAATCTACAGGGTCGGTGAAGGCTCCCAGGCAGCGGTGGTCTTCACACTGGGGCATGGATACCCCTAGAGATACAAAAGGTGTTCCTAAGGGGAGGTGGCAGGGTTAGTTGAAGGGAGTCCATT
>NW_005237350.1:0-239 GCF_000412655.1 Myotis brandtii
CACCTGTGCATGAATTCATGCACCAGGCCTCTAGTTTTAACGTAAAATGCCGATAGTGAGATACTATAATATTACCTATATATATAAAATAGAGAAATATGCCATAATGGGTCACAACTGAACAGGGGGAGGTTGCGCAGGCAGCATCAGAGCGGGGCAGAACTGGGGACTGGCTTCCTTAGTAGGCCTGCAGGGTTAATCTCAAGAGGACAGGCCAGGCACCAATAGACCAGCGCTGC
>NW_005237351.1:0-239 GCF_000412655.1 Myotis brandtii
TAAGTCCATCTACAGGGTTCTTCTGTGTCTGGTAGAGGTTGCAAAAATAGCATGCAAGGCACAGAAATGCAGGCTTTTCCAAGTTAGTAATGACCAGTACATTCTGATGGGGGTGCATCATGCAAGGTGGAAAAATCAATGTCAAGGAGCTGGAAAGCCAGCTTCAGGCATTACATAGGCATCCAACTGGGCATGAAAACCATCATGGTGGGTGGGAACAGAGGTGGTTATAGAGAAAT
>NW_005237352.1:0-239 GCF_000412655.1 Myotis brandtii
AATTTTTTAAAGCATCAAGAGAAAAGCAGTTAGTTACCTACAAACTCCCATAAGACACTCAGCTGATTTCTCAACAGAAACTGCACACTAGAAAGGATCAGTAAAAAATATTCAAATTGATAAAAAGCAAGTACCTACAACCAAGGATATTCTACCTAGCAAAGCTATCATTTAATCAAAAGACAGATAAAGAGCTTCTCAAACAAGGAAAAGCTAAAGGAGTTTATCACCACCAAACC
>NW_005237353.1:0-239 GCF_000412655.1 Myotis brandtii
TTGACTGGATTCAAACTTGGGACCCTTCAGTTCACAGGCCGACTCTCTATTCACTGAGCCAAATCAGCTAGGGCTGTTTAGTCTTCTTTAATATAAAACAGTTTCCTTCTTGACCTTTTGAAAAACACAACCATTGCTTTATAGACTGGTACTCAGTCTGGTTTTAGACTGATGCACCCTCATGATGAGATCCAAACTATGCTGTTTTGGACAGGCATGTCACAGAAGCCATGCATTAT
>NW_005237354.1:0-239 GCF_000412655.1 Myotis brandtii
CTTTCCTCTCAGCATTGCAGGGGTGAGGTTCTCCTGACAGAGGGGTTAGTTGTCCTGGGGATCTCAGTGGGCACCGCTGGGCTCCAACTTCACTTCTTCTTTGTGGATGATAATAGCCACTGTGAGGGGGCGGGGGAGATAATAAGAATGGAGAGAGTGAGATAAAAAATGCTAGAATAGAACCCGGGAGACGGCAGTGCACAATGATGGGCACATGGGCACTGACACTTCCCTGGTCT
>NW_005237355.1:0-239 GCF_000412655.1 Myotis brandtii
TAAGTTCCTGTTGAGAAGAGGTCAGTTTCTGCAGCTTATTTAGCTTACTGGCAAAGATGGCCTATTTACCAGCCACATGTCAGCTAGATATTTGCTTTATGCTACATAACATCCATAACATACTGACTGGTTTTCAGGAAATGACAGAGAAAGCATGCATTCCATTACATGGCCTAAGTATTTAATTTGGGGTCACTTAATAGACAGGTTTGAACACTGTTAAACAAGATGTCATCACA
>NW_005237356.1:0-239 GCF_000412655.1 Myotis brandtii
TGTTTTCAAGACCCCAGGAGAGGAATAATAGGGCCCAGTATACAAAGTTTTACTTAATTCAGTAAAAACAATGAGCAGGTACAGATAACACTTCTGTTATAGGAAGAATTTAAATCCAGGCACGAATTTAATGTTAATGTCTAGGAGGTCATAACTCCAACCACGGCATTTCAAAATAAAAGATGAATGAAAACAAGCAACAGTAACTACCCACTTCCTTAAGAGCAAATAGTTCATAA
>NW_005237357.1:0-239 GCF_000412655.1 Myotis brandtii
GGAGGAGCTGGAGATGGTGCTCACGGAGCGAAACCGGTGGCAGAGCTCAGGGCGGAGCTGAACGCATTGCTCCCTCGGCCCGGACACGCCAGCGCGGCCTGCAGCGCGGTCGGCGTCTTCCAGCTTCATCGTGGATGCATGCGTTTTGCTTTTACACGAGGCCCACGTGGCCTTGTCCTTGGAGATGAATTCCCCTCCCGCGCCTCTCCCGGCTGCTAGCGTCCGGCTCAGGTGGACTT
>NW_005237358.1:0-239 GCF_000412655.1 Myotis brandtii
GGGGCGAAGGACCCTAGGCCTGGGGGCTCCCAGCTTTGGGAAGGCTTGCTCTGCCCTTCCCCCCCCCATGGCCCCAAAGCAGAGTAACTGAATTTGAAGGGAGTTCATAGAAATGTGTTAATGATAACCACCCATAACTACATATATCTTTTAAAATGGTTTACTCTTAAGGTTTTGGGACCTTTGCAAAACCCTGCAGGAGACAGAAAGAAAATCAAATGGTGATGAGGAATTCATAT
>NW_005237359.1:0-239 GCF_000412655.1 Myotis brandtii
GAGTAGGCCTTCCTTCCCCCGGCTGCCGGCTTCCCTCCGGACCTGGGCTTCATCTGGAAAGTCATCCTACCGGTGGTGACTGAGAAACAAATTTAAAGGCAGCCCTAGTGGTCTGTTTTGGTTTTTGTGTAACAAATTACTCAAAACTTAGTAGCTTGAAAATAATCATTTTATTATTTCTCATAGTTTCTGTGGGTTAGGAATTTGTGAAGGCCTTGCTGGGTATTTCCCCTTGAGAA
>NW_005237360.1:0-239 GCF_000412655.1 Myotis brandtii
TAAATTCAGGCTGAAGCATTTCCAAAAAGATTTCAGAAGAGCCTGGGAATGTAAAAGCCCGGTGAGATACATTGGCAAACTTGACGCTGCCTGAGGAAGCTGAGCTGAAGAGCATCTCCCCAGGGCAGTGTGGTACCAAAAACAATAACAGGTCACACGTTTCTGAAGGCATTGTAGCTTGCCACACATTTCACACATTTGTCTAGGAGACAACATGCCTATGAGAAAATCTGTCTTTG
>NW_005237361.1:0-239 GCF_000412655.1 Myotis brandtii
TGTGGGAGAGCAGTTTCACAGGGTTTTGGTGTGTATTCTAATGAAAGGATCCCCGAGTCACACTTGGCATAAACGAAGTGAAACACTTCGGTTTGGGTTGTTGCTAGCATTCACTCTCTGGGTGTGCTGTTTGTCATCTGTAAGAAATGTGCAGGAGCCTCTTTCTGATGCTCAGGCCCACAGGGTGTCTCTCAGCGCGATGGGGAGACCGGAATGTGCTGCCTCCCAAACGCACTTGC
>NW_005237362.1:0-239 GCF_000412655.1 Myotis brandtii
AATTTTTCTTATGTGTATTTTACTATGCACAAAAAAGTAAGTAAATATATGAGAATGAATTTGAAGAAAACAAATATTTGAAATCTGGGGTTGTGGGTGGCCATTCATCCTTACTATTCACTGTTGTACCCTATTTTTATTCTTTTTTTTGTTGTACCCTATTTTTTAAAAAATTCTGTAGACTGGAGACTCCCCCACACACTTTTAAATAGCTAGCTGTATAATTCCAGATTATTTGC
>NW_005237363.1:0-239 GCF_000412655.1 Myotis brandtii
TGCTTTTAGAGTAAAAACAAACCAAGAGCCGACATTCCTTTTCTACCTATAAGCATTTACTGACAACATTCAGCACACTCCTTTTTCCCCTTGTACTCTATTACTTGCTGTAAACATGCTTATTTTTGGCTGTTTCGGCTCTACTCAAAAGAAAAGGATGAACCCTACAGGAATGCCATGCATGAGAGACACTAGATCTGGGAAAAAAATAAATCCAGATGAAGCAGTGGAAAACAAAG
>NW_005237364.1:0-239 GCF_000412655.1 Myotis brandtii
TTGAGGTTGGTGATGAGCTGCAACTGCTTCTCCTCGTCCGAGCTGTTCATGTTGACAGGTGGGGTCGGGAAGAAAAGGGCGGACCGGCGGGAGAGGCTAGGGATGCGGCGGGGGAGGGGGAAGGAAAAGCAAGACGCCGGCGGCGTGCGGCTCCCTACCCGGAAGTTGGATTGGTTCCCGCTCCTCCTCCTCCTGGCGCGGAGCGCACGGGTGAGATCATCCCCGCGCACCTAGTCGGC
>NW_005237365.1:0-239 GCF_000412655.1 Myotis brandtii
AGAGACACATCACTTGGTTGCCTCCCGACCGGGGCCAGGGATTGAACTTATAATCAAGGCATGTGCCCTTGGCTGGGAATCAAGCCCACTATACTCTAACCACTGAGAACCCGGCCAGGGCAATAACTTATATTTTAAGTGGAGAGGACATTTCGGTGTTTCCCATTTGGGGCTGTTACAGGTTTTTGTGTGAAAATACATTTTCCTTTATCTGGGCCTGCCCAAGAGTGCAAGTGCTG
>NW_005237366.1:0-239 GCF_000412655.1 Myotis brandtii
CCCTTCATTACGTGGGCCGACACTCCAACCACTGAACACACCAGCCGGGGCTAAAGTACTGTATCTTTGTGTTTTGGTTTTTTTTTTTTTAAGTGATATATCTTTGAAGCAGGAAAGTAAGCTCCAAGATGGAAGGGATTTATGTTGGTTTGTTTGTTGATCTCCGCACCTTGAACAGTGCCTGGCACATAGTTGGAAAATGACAAATACAGTGGGGCCTTAACTTACGAGTTTAATTC
>NW_005237367.1:0-239 GCF_000412655.1 Myotis brandtii
ATTTAAACATGAACATTTGAGAGTTGGTCAAAATGACCCACAGTTGACAGGACTGAGGGCCCTGTGAGACTGGCCATCCTTCCATGCCCTGCTCCCACGAGCAACGCTCCTCCTGCACAGATGAACAGCTTGTCAAGGCCTCTGTGTTTTGAAGGCCCAGGGGGTTTCTGTAAGTATGGTGTGTACAAGAGTTGAGTTCTTCCCAAGCCATTAGCCTCTCTGCAAAATAACAATGTTTA
>NW_005237368.1:0-239 GCF_000412655.1 Myotis brandtii
TACCCATTTGTCAAAACTCATAGAACAGTACACCGCATGGTGAACTTCAATGTGTGTATTTAAAAAATCAGCCCTGTTTGGTTGCTCAGTGGTTAGAGAGTTGGCCCACTAACCGAAGGGTCACAGGCAGCAAAATATCACAGGTTTGTTGTAGCAATATCTTTACTGATACAGATCCTAGGGCAATGGAAATTAAGGAGATAATAAACAAATGGGACTACATCAAAACAAAAAGCTTC
>NW_005237369.1:0-239 GCF_000412655.1 Myotis brandtii
AAGAATTGGGCCTGGTAAGGAGGGAAACTCATACGCAGGATGAAAAACAGAATCTGCACTCCTCACAGCAAGTGTACGATGAGCACGCAGAAATTCAAAACACTGATGCGGACAGCAGCATGCACTGCTTATCCAGAACTTAGAACAAGACAAAGAACTGACATGAGGAGAGATTACTGGGAAGACCAGAAAACAGATGTACCTTTTGAATTTCACATATTACAATGGGAGGAGAAAAT
>NW_005237370.1:0-239 GCF_000412655.1 Myotis brandtii
TGCGTCTGCCCTCCGGCACCCGCACGTCTCCCTCCCTGGGTTCCGCGCTCTGTGCGTTCCGGCCCCGGGGTGGTCTGGACAACGCAGATCTCCTGGCGGTCCGCATTCTTTCCCGCCGCGGGGAAGCAATAATGACAATAATCATTACAATAATTTTGAGCAAACTGGATGATAAGCATGAAAACATACATGCTGTTAATAATTACAATAGCCCTAACTGGTTTGGCTCAGTGGATAGA
>NW_005237371.1:0-239 GCF_000412655.1 Myotis brandtii
AGTTTCAAACAGTGTACAAAATAGTTAATATATTACCTTTAAAGATTTTGATCAACCCTGGCTGGTTTTGCTTAATGGTTAGATCAGTGGCCCGTGGACCAAAGGGTCACGGACTTGATTCCTGGTCAAGGGCACATACCTGGTTTTCAGGGTCGATGCCCAGCCTGGTGGGGAAGTGTGCAGGAGACAAACAGTCTATGTGTGATGTGTATCTCTTTTCACATCAATGTTTCTCTCTC
>NW_005237372.1:0-239 GCF_000412655.1 Myotis brandtii
TATGTATCAAGGGATTTTAGAGTAACTCCAGAGAACTGTCACTACTTTCTGGATAGAAGTTTTCTATATATTAATTTCAGATAGGAAAACTTCATTAGGTTCCTACATTTAGGTCATATATTAAAAGTAAGGCATTTTGTACTCCTGTGGTTCAGAATCACTGAGAAGATGGATGCACATGTGAAATAAAAAAGAACACTTTCCTTTCTGCTCATGTGCCCTTTACTCCCTTTCAGGGT
>NW_005237373.1:0-239 GCF_000412655.1 Myotis brandtii
AAGACAGCTTAATGAGCTTCCTCGGAGCTGGAACAGCGCGGGGCTCCAGCGCGTGTCCTGCTTACATGGTGCGAGTGGTGGCATGCCTGGGAAAAGCCACCACAGGGTGCCACAGGTTCCTGCCAACGCCTGTCACCCTCCTGGGCATCTGGCACGTCTTTTATCTACAGCACAACTTGAAACTTTAATAAAGAGTTTATACGGTATTTTAGTTGCTTCTGAGGCTGCTTCGTTGAGGC
>NW_005237374.1:0-239 GCF_000412655.1 Myotis brandtii
AGCATGTCCTAACGTAAACTTCTTTTCATCTTCAAAGGGCTCCTTCCATGATATTTTAGCACCCATGGCTCTCTTGGAACTGAGCTATGATTCTGTTACTCTTCTGCACAAAAATACTCATTGGCTACCCATTGATTATGAATTATGATTAGGATATTTGAAATCTGGTGAGGATTTGCTTATTATCCACTAAGAAGATACTTCATGTTCTTTCCACAGCCACCCATTTAGACTACTAC
>NW_005237375.1:0-239 GCF_000412655.1 Myotis brandtii
CTGGTGTTTCCCTGGCGCTCTCGTGAGCACAGCGAGGCTCGGGCGCTCAGGTGTTCCTCCTCCAGGGCCCCGCCCTCCTGCTCTGCCCTCTGCCAGGGCCCTCCGTGCCTCGCCTTCATCCCTGGCGAATCCGTGCTCAGTGCTTTATCCCACAACACCACCTGATTGTCCTTGAGTTCTCCCCGACCCCCATCCCCACCCCGGTCACCAGTGACCACTTCCTGGTGAGGGATTTCGGA
>NW_005237376.1:0-239 GCF_000412655.1 Myotis brandtii
TCTTCCACTCTTCATTCAATAAATATTTAGTGGAGAGTATCCAGGGATGAATGACATATGGCTGGTCCCTCTTCCAGAGAAGCAATGAGACATTTTCATTATGGTGGGGCAAGGGCTATGATGGATGGAAGTTCAGGGACACATGAGAGTAGATAGAACGCGTTAGGGAGAGCTTCTTAGATAATGTGGCACCTCCGGAGGCTTGAAGGGCAACAATGAGAGGAGATTTCAAAAATAGG
>NW_005237377.1:0-239 GCF_000412655.1 Myotis brandtii
ATTAAATAAGCTGGCAAAGGAATAGCATATCATATAGTGCCAACCATGCAGGTAGCGTCCAATTCAAAATAAATTACCCTCTTACATTCTCCTCAAGAGAACAAATTTCCTCAGCCTCGTATTCTTCACAGCAGTTTTCACACCGACTTACAAATATTTGGTGCTTAGAATGTACCAAATTTAACTAAATTATTGTTACATTCAGAGATAGCATATGGCAATATAAACAGTGAGGACAC
>NW_005237378.1:0-239 GCF_000412655.1 Myotis brandtii
GGTCAGGGCAGCAGCTCCTATTTGCTGCTGTGCCTCCGGACCCTCCTCCTCCCGAGATGCCCCCATAAGTGAATCTCTCGGGGGCGCTCTGCCTCACTCCCCACGTGGAGCAGTTTTCCTTCTCTGCTGGGGAAGGTGCTGCAGCGCTGTGGTTTATAACCGAGCAGTTTGCATGTGTGTGTGATGAGCAGTTAGAGGATTTAGCGGCACCCACAGCTCCGGGCCCTTCCCTGCACAAT
>NW_005237379.1:0-239 GCF_000412655.1 Myotis brandtii
TATTCCTCTCCCTTCCTCACTGTAAAAAATTAATAAAGTATATTTTAAAAAATTAAAAAAGAAAAAGCATCTCCATTAATTGTTTCTCTTATGTGTCTTTTCTAAGAAGACTACATGTCTATTTATACATGCCCTCCTAAGCTTTTACTTGTCTCATTATATATGTTTTGTATTGTTTTGTTTGTTGTTGTTTATTCTTAATACTATATTTTTAGAGTTGTTTTAGGGATACAACAAAA
>NW_005237380.1:0-239 GCF_000412655.1 Myotis brandtii
TGGGTGAGCATTTATACTGATGCATTTTACAGAACTAACTTCACTTCTTGCGGTGTGTTACCTGAGGGCAGGAGAGTGACAAGGCAAATAACAGCGAGAAAAAGCCATTTTTCTTGCACCAGTTTCTAAAGCCTAAATCCTTTATTTTTTTACATTGAGATATAATTCACATACCATAAAATACACTCTTTAAACTGGTTTTCAGTACAGGGTGGGGCAAAAGTTGGTTTACAGTTGTA
>NW_005237381.1:0-239 GCF_000412655.1 Myotis brandtii
ACATTGCCACTGGTTAAGCTTTCTCAACTGCTGTGGAGCAGTCTGATGATTTTATGAACCACAGAAAATAATGTTTGCATAGTCTATGTCTCTTTGCACTAACTCAATATTAAAATGTGGGTAAAACCATCTTACTGTTTGAGCCTGGGTTATGCTGCTGGCGGTGTGCTATAGAAATCTTGCTTTGCCTCAACTTCCATAGTAAGAGGAGGGAAATCACCTCCCACCAATACAATTCC
>NW_005237382.1:0-239 GCF_000412655.1 Myotis brandtii
ACATGATTAAGGAAAATGAAGGCTGCAGATGGAATTATAATTGAGGAGGTTAGCCTGGGCTATCCAGGTGGGCCCAGGTGATCACAAGGACATGCATCAGGGCATGTGCAAGGAAGACCCGGGAGTCCACAAAGAATGACCTGAAGACGCTGGACTGAAGGTTTTGACGCAAGGAAAGGGGCCACAAGCCAAGGGAGGTGGGAAAGCTGGAAAAGCCGGAGAATGGATTCTCCTCTAAA
>NW_005237383.1:0-239 GCF_000412655.1 Myotis brandtii
TACAGTGAGAACTTTAACAAAGACTTATTATAGTAAATAAAATATTAAAAGAACCAATAAGAGCTAAATAATACAATAACTGAAATAAAAACCCACTAGAAGAAATCAACAATAATTAGATAACACAGAAGAATAGATTAGCAATCTTTAAGATAGAATAGTGGAAATACCCTAACAAGAATAGAAAAAAGAATTTTAAAAGATGAGGATAGTTTAAGGGACCTCTGGGACAACATAAA
>NW_005237384.1:0-239 GCF_000412655.1 Myotis brandtii
TGGGTATTGGGGCCTCTTGCAATACCATATGAATTTTGGGATGAGCTTTTCCGTTTTTTAAAAAATATATATATGCTTTTGGAATATTGTTAGTATTGCATTGAGTCTTTAGATCACTTTTGGGAATGTTGCCATGTTTAGAATATTAAACCTTCCAATTCATTATCACAGGATACCTTTCCATTTATTTAGGGTTTTTTAATTAGCAATATTTTGTAGTTTTCAGTGGACAAGTCTTG
>NW_005237385.1:0-239 GCF_000412655.1 Myotis brandtii
AAAGGGGGTCTGGCCAGGAGGGAGAGGCCACAGCAGACACTTTACCCGAGCGCAGTCCCTCAGGAACGTGCCCCTGGGCTTGCTCCGCAGGGTGCGCCCTCACGCGGCTGCGGCAAAGGGCACACCCCCTGGCGTGGTTCAGGGTGGGCTAGTGGAGGGGTCAGGGGCCAAGCCAGGCGGCAAGGAGCTCGGGGTGCCCCATGTCGGTGGCCGCATCCCTTCGGCCAGTATTGGTTTGA
>NW_005237386.1:0-239 GCF_000412655.1 Myotis brandtii
TGGGGCTATGTTAGCACAGTGGCTCCAATGACTGAAAGAAATAAGATTTAGCTCCCATGGAGTTCATAGGCTGGTAGGTAGATTTTGATAATTTTGGATCGTTTTATAAATTTGTGTTTGAAAGAAATTGCTTTGTTCTCTTCTCTCTCAGCCTTTGACCACCCCCCTTTATACTTTTTTTTTTTTGAGGAAGGGAGCTTCCAAAATGGTATTTACAGCTCTTCTTCTTTGAAGAACTG
>NW_005237387.1:0-239 GCF_000412655.1 Myotis brandtii
GGGGCCAGTATAATAGACAGCTTTCTGATGGTCTGATTTAATCCTAGGATATATTTTAGGAGTCAGTGGATTATTTCTCTTTCAAGAAATCCTCCATAAGTATTTTTTTCCACATCCGAGCTATTGATAAGTATTAAAATTGGGCAACAAGGACTTTGAAGTAATATTTCCCAATAGATACCTGGAGTGCTGCTATTTCTGTGTTGTTGGTTAAAATAAACTGGCAAACAAAATAGATC
>NW_005237388.1:0-239 GCF_000412655.1 Myotis brandtii
TTTTTTTTTTAGTGAGAACATTTAACTTCTACTCTCTTAGCAAAGTTCAATTATACATTACAGTGGTATCAATATAGTCACCATATTTTAAATTAGATCCGCAGACCTTTTTCATCTTATAGCTGAAAGTTTGTACTCTTTTACCAACTTCTTTCTGCTTCCCCTACTACCTAGCCCTTGGTTTGATATTTTAAGTTTGATATTTTTAAAGATCCTACATATAAGTGATACTATATATT
>NW_005237389.1:0-239 GCF_000412655.1 Myotis brandtii
TTTGCTGGGCTTCTGGAAAATCTTTGGCTTGGTTAGCGGCAAACATTGAGAACTAGCATTTGGGTTTGGCTTGGCTTTTCGTGGAAGAGAGCAGCTTGGACTGAGATGGGTGCACAGTTGGGCTCAGCTCCAAGACTGACCTTGGGATTTTTTGTTGACCTTCTAATAATCAATTTTTCCATTGATTATTAGAGAGAGTGGGAGGGAGGGGAAGAGACACACAGAGAGAAACATCAATG
>NW_005237390.1:0-239 GCF_000412655.1 Myotis brandtii
AACACGGATGAGTTGGAGTAGGCAGGGAGAGCCCCAAACCCCAAGTGTGGGGGGACCAGAGGGCCCAGCTGGTTACCACAGCCGCTTCTTTCACATGGAGATGGAGCAGGAACCAGCAATGGGAGTGATGCGTGCAGAGGGGAGTGGGAAGCGGGAGAAAGAACAGCAAGACGCAGGCAAAGCTGAGCAATGCTGTGCCCCCGAGGTTCCTTTCTCTCTAGCCCTCCAGGGACAGGTCA
>NW_005237391.1:0-239 GCF_000412655.1 Myotis brandtii
AGGGATGGTCCACGTGGAGGAAAGAAATGTTTCTGTTGGGGACAGGGGAACCCGGGAGTTCCATCGCATTTCCTGCAATCTGCTCTTAGATATCTGCCTTGCCAGGAGAGCCTGCCCTCAGACCACAGGACCACACACCCTGCCTCCATCTTTCCAAGCACTGGGGTGAAAAACCACAAAGGAAAGGAAGAATATATATATGCCATATAATAAAAGCCTAATATGCTAAGTGTCTGGTA
>NW_005237392.1:0-239 GCF_000412655.1 Myotis brandtii
AAGATGAAATATAATAAAGAAAAGATAAGGAAATTAGGGACCCAAACATATAAGATGGGTACCCAAATGTCAGTTTTCCTGAAATAGAGAAGGGGGGAATTTAAAGGCAAATGAGCAACAAATTCACTTAAGAAACATTTCTCAAATGGAGGAGCATGAGTTTCCATATTGAAATAGTCCACCCAGTACCCAGTACAGTGGGTGAAAATGAGCCAGTATCAAATCAAATCATCTAGACA
>NW_005237393.1:0-239 GCF_000412655.1 Myotis brandtii
TATCAATGTCTGACATGCTATAAATGAAGCTTATTTGCCTTCCTTCTTCACCCCCTGTTCCCACTGGGAAATAAGCTCCTGATTGGGGAGGGAGAGGTGATTGTTGACGTTCCTGTCGTTGTTGATGTCATTTTGACTCTTCTTTTCCCACCATCTAGAATATAGCCTAGTAAGTGATGGATGCCCAGAAAACATGCATGAATGCATTAATATCCTATCTAATAAAGAGGAAATATGCT
>NW_005237394.1:0-239 GCF_000412655.1 Myotis brandtii
GTGCCATGCAAGACACACCAGACCTTCCCCACCACAGTGACAGTGGCGTCGATGACCTGACTGCACATACCAGCCTATACCTTGGGACAGAGAAAGGCAGGTCCGAAGACCTACGACGGATATAAATTCTTCTCAATCAGCGAGAGGCTGTGTCTACTTATTGAAGGTGGGAAAGGGAGTTGCTCTTTGTTTAAAAACAAGTTTGGGGAGCTTGAGGTCCTGGAATAAGAATTCAAAAC
>NW_005237395.1:0-239 GCF_000412655.1 Myotis brandtii
ATAGGTTGACGCTCAACCACTGAGCCACGCCAGCCAGACTCAACCAACTCTTTAATGATAGTCTTCTGCGGGGGCCCTCGCTGTAACCAATCTTCGTGATCAAATGTTCCTCTATCCCTACATGGTTCATAATACATTCCCAGACATCATTTTTGGGTCTTAGTCACACAAGAAGGCAGTTCCATTATGGCCCAAGTTTCATGAAAGTTTTCACTTGAAAGGCCTTTGGCATCAATCTA
>NW_005237396.1:0-239 GCF_000412655.1 Myotis brandtii
ATCCATTGTCTCATTTGATCTATCGGAGTTTTTTAGGTTGAACATAAAGCAGCCACAGTGTAGCGTTGCGGAAATCATCATCACATTTTGAGCTCTTCCTCTTTCCGCAAAAGTGTGCCAAGCACTTCCTGTGAGAGTCCTTTCAAAAGCTTGAGAGGAAGCAACCGTTACTACCCCCCTTCTCCAGAAGAGAAAACAGACGCAGAGATACTGAAAAACGCACCCGTGTTCTTCGCCCC
>NW_005237397.1:0-239 GCF_000412655.1 Myotis brandtii
AAGGGTCAGTATCATACAATGTTTTCTCTCTGAGTTTTTCTTGTCTTTGGTTGGGCTAGATATTTCATGTGTCAAATGAGTTCAAAGAGAAGACTTCGGAAAAATAGGGCAGCAGTCTTCACGTATCTGAAGGAATTTTCTGAGGAAGACAGATAGGACTTGGTTAGTGTTGCTTCAGAAGGGGAGCAGATGGAATTAATAGGAAGGTAGGTTTCATTTGAGTATGAAAACTAAAATCT
>NW_005237398.1:0-239 GCF_000412655.1 Myotis brandtii
GCCCCCCCCCCCCCCCCCCCCCCCAAAAAAAAAGAGAATCAGAATCGGTCGTCTTGGTAACCCGAAATAAGAGGGCGGGAGCTCCCACCTCTGCTCCGGGGGCGGAAAGCTTCAGTAACAACAGCCCATGGACAAGACGGCTAACAAGTAATAGGCTCCCAGACGGAAAAACTGATGAATAACGTGGGGAAACGGAGAGGGAGGGAGGGAGGAGGGAGGAGGGAGGAGGGGGAGGTCAC
>NW_005237399.1:0-239 GCF_000412655.1 Myotis brandtii
TGATTGCTTTGTTCTGATTAAAGAAGGCACATTCTAATCTGGCTGGGGGTTGCACGTGGGACCTGGGAGCTCACCTGGGAATGTAATCCATTGTCCTCCTTGGAGAGCTGCCCATTGTCATTGAAAGATTAACAATTTTGTTGCAGAAATAAGAGCCCTCAGCCCTTTGCCTATTGCCATCCCCTTGAAGACCCCCAGCCCTTTGCATACCCATAGGCCTTTGCAAATCTCCAGCCCTC
>NW_005237400.1:0-239 GCF_000412655.1 Myotis brandtii
CAAAGAAACCCAAAACACTAATTTGAAAGAATATTTGCACCCCTATATTCATTGCAGCGTTATTTGTATTAGCCAAGATTTTGAAGCAGCCCATGTGTCCATCAGTAGATGAGTGAATAAAACCACTATGGTACATTTACACCATGGAATACTACTTGCCCATAGAAAGGAAGAACATTCTACCCTTTGGGACAGCATGGATGGACCTGGAGAGTGTAATGCTAAGTGAATAAGACAGT
>NW_005237401.1:0-239 GCF_000412655.1 Myotis brandtii
GCCGCAACCTGAACATCTGTGTCCCAAAAAGGCTTTTTGAAAGGTTGTGAATGGTTGTCACTGTCATCCCTCGCTTCTGCCCCAATTTAAAGCCGTGAGGGGGCTCCGCCTGGCCCTCCCCTGTTCCCCCTGCCCCTGCCGACGCCCCATGGAGCCCCCATAGGGCGTGCCCCGGTTTCCTGAGGGTCCCAGACACCTCCCCCATCGGTCCTTGCTGGGTAGTGAGCCCCGTGCGCGGG
>NW_005237402.1:0-239 GCF_000412655.1 Myotis brandtii
TGTGTGTGTGTGTAGTGGCAATTTGGACTTATTAAGAAATTAAATGAGAAAAAAGTAGATAAGCTCTACTAATTTAAAGATTATGGACACTTTCTTTCCCAACTAATATCTTACCCTTTTGAAGGACAGGAACTTATATGTCTCAGTGGGATTCATATAGATTATCTCACTTTCATTTCCCCTCTCCCCTTGGCCTTTGATATGTGGAGATGGTTTTAGAATCCTTTTTCAACTAATTT
>NW_005237403.1:0-239 GCF_000412655.1 Myotis brandtii
CGTAGCCCCACTACAGTCCAGGCTTAAATTTCTGGGGAAACTTTCTCCTTAACTTTCCTGCCTTTAGAATATTTACTTCTTAATTTTTTCTTTATAACACATCCATGTAACCATTTATTCTCTTATGTAAAAATCACTCAACAGCTACAAATCACTGAATTGGTAATTCTTATTTAGACTTAAACTAAATCCCTAAATTATATTTCTCTCCTATCTTTTGAAGATGCATCTATTAGTAA
>NW_005237404.1:0-239 GCF_000412655.1 Myotis brandtii
CTTTGTTGCCTCATCTCGGTCATCAGGACAGGAAACGCCTTTCCACAATCGCTGACGGGTCGGGGCCGCGTTGTGATGGCCTGTGGTTGCTTCTCGGGGACACGGGGGCCTTGAAGCACGGCCCAGGGGCTGTACCGAATGCTGCTGGTACGCGCTTGCTCCAACTCCTGCTTTGGCTAGAACGACCCCAAATTCTCTTTGTCACTTACTTCCTGTCAGAAGTGGTCTCTGCACTCTAG
>NW_005237405.1:0-239 GCF_000412655.1 Myotis brandtii
AGTATATAATAAAAGCCTAATATGCAAATCAACCAAATTTGGAACGACAGGTCGCTATGATGCGCACTGACCACTGGGGGGAAACCGGCAGTGATGATCAGGGGGTGGGGCTGGCCAGAAGGCAGCACCAGGCCACCAGCCAAGGTGGGTGCCAGCAGGGGGCCCCGATTGCCCTGCCTGCTGGTCACCCCACAGATGATCTTGATCACCGGCCAGGCCTAGGGACCCTACCCTATGTA
>NW_005237406.1:0-239 GCF_000412655.1 Myotis brandtii
ATAAGCTTTTGGTCAAACTAGCTAAATATTTGTCAATTTTTTGATATTTTCAAAGAAACAAGTTTTGATTTTGTTGGTTTTCTGTGTTGTTTTTCTATTTTCTAGTTCATTAATTTCCACTTGTACTGTTTACTGTATTTTTCTTGTTAGTGCTTTAGGTTTTGTTTGCTGCCTTAATCACTGCCTTAATGTGGAATATTAGGATATTGGTTTGATATCTTTCTTCTTGGTTTAATATC
>NW_005237407.1:0-239 GCF_000412655.1 Myotis brandtii
GCCTAAAACACAAACTCAAAGAGAAAGTTATTGAGAAAGTTAAGATGATGACCAGAGGGAATTAAACCCCTGGCGGGACCCTGCGGAGGCACGTCCCTGCTGTGGCCTCTACAGGAAAGGCAGCAGGGAGAAGAGGGGGGCGGAGAGGTCAGGTCGGCCCACCCACACTCTCTGCCACCATGTCACAGGCCAAAGGCGCTCCGTCACTCTGGGCTGTCACCAGCACAGTGGACTGGTGC
>NW_005237408.1:0-239 GCF_000412655.1 Myotis brandtii
CTCTATCCACTGAGCCAAACCGGTTAAGGCTATTTATTTATTTCATCAGCGTCCTGGAAATGCCGTTACTCCTTTACTGATTAAAGATTTCTGCAGAGGGTGATTCTGAGAATTATCTATTTGAACAGAATTCACCTTCTACAAGGACCCGGGTGAACAATTCCTGCTTGAGTTTAGTTCTAGAAAAAGTTTTTACAGAAGTGGTTTAATTAGTAAGCTCTCTTTTATTTTTATTTTAA
>NW_005237409.1:0-239 GCF_000412655.1 Myotis brandtii
GAGCTCCATCCTCTCACTCAGAGAAGCCGAGGGCAGCGGGCAGGGCGCCTGAGCCGGGCGGGGGACTGGGGCTGGCCTTTGTCACCTCCCAAGGACCGGGAGCCGGCCTGAAGGCTCCCAGTGAGTTTCAGAGCATCAGGCAATCCATATGAAGGTCTTCGTCCACCCCCCCCCCCGAATCTCCCCTTCCCCCTGCTGGCTTCCGGGCTCACATGATGAACTGTCTTGTCCAAGATTGC
>NW_005237410.1:0-239 GCF_000412655.1 Myotis brandtii
AGCCTTTCTCTCAGAGCCTATTTAAGGGTGTTAACCACAATCTATTCTTTGACAAACTCAATGGAAACCAGTGTGGTGTCACACCTGGCTGGAGGGTGTCCGGGCCTCCAAGAAGTACAGATTAACATCAAGTTCCTGATACATAGGGTACAAAGTTAATTAAAAGAAAAACACACTCTGGTTAAAAAAATTTTCCTATTCTATACAGAGATTACATATCTATTTCTATTCCCAAACAT
>NW_005237411.1:0-239 GCF_000412655.1 Myotis brandtii
ACAGCTAGAAGGCGCCTATGTGCAAGCCAGGACAGGGGCCTTCACTGCACTGAACCTGCTGGCTCCTTATCTTGGCCTTCCCGGCCTCCAGATGGTGAGAAGGAAGTGTCTGTTGTTTCAGCCGCCCAGCCTATGGTATTTGTTATAGCAGCTGGAGCTGACTGAGACATATACACTAATGACTTTTAGTGGGAATAACATGATAGGGATAAACTTGAATAATTTCTAACTATTGATCA
>NW_005237412.1:0-239 GCF_000412655.1 Myotis brandtii
AATGCTCACAATTATGGATAAATACATACCACTGGAATAGAAATACCGTTCATTCTCATTTAGCCAATAATGTGGTACTTGCTTCAAGACAAAGTGAACATGGCAGTCCCTGCTCTCAAGGAATCCCAATCTAATGGGGACTGATAAAGTGGTGATTAAAATACAATGTGATAAATATTTAAATAAATAAATGTCTGTAACTAGTTCAAAAGTGTGAGAGAAACAGAACACTTCTTTTT
>NW_005237413.1:0-239 GCF_000412655.1 Myotis brandtii
AAAATGAGTTCATGTGTCATAGGTTCGCCATCACTGCTCTAGAAAATGTTCTCCAAAATCAAGGTTCAAATAAGTTAGTTGGAAGGATTGTTTCTGATTGCCCAGTTGAGATGCAAACACCCTTTTCACACTTCCTGAAGGAGTATGTACTAGGATAGGTGACGTGGTACAATAGGAACTGTTCTACTCTCCATCCAGCCCCCAAGGCTACAGTCTGCCGCAGAGACCAACAGAAATAA
>NW_005237414.1:0-239 GCF_000412655.1 Myotis brandtii
TTGTAATTGGCAACTATTTCTGTTTAAACTGACGTTGGTCATTAACTACCTTCATTTAAGTATTACCCTATTATTCACCTTTTCAGTTATGTTTAACTCCCTTATTAAATGTAAATCCCTAGAGGGCTAGGAATACGTTTTAGACCAGTGGTCCTCAGAACTTTTAGTGTGCATCAGGGTCACCTGGTGGAGGTATTGAAACACGGATGACTGGACCCCATCTGAGTTCTTGAGTCGGG
>NW_005237415.1:0-239 GCF_000412655.1 Myotis brandtii
AATATACTTACGTACTGAGGACCTCCTATGTTCAGGACCACACGGAGACGTACATTAGTCACAATCTCTGGCCTCAAGGATCTCTCTACCATGTAGGGAGACAGATGGGTCAGTAAAAAGCCAGGCACATGAGGTAAGTGCATTGGTGGTGGTGATGGTGGGGGGGGGGCAGAGGTAAATAGTGGGAATTCAAGGGGGACCTCCATCCAGCCTGGTGTCAAAGAGGACTCCATGGAGGG
>NW_005237416.1:0-239 GCF_000412655.1 Myotis brandtii
ATACCACATGGAGCCCCTTTCCCCAATGGTAAAACCCCAGGATGAGTATTTCAATAGATCTGTGTGGAGATTTCCCCCCACTGGGACTGGGATGATATGTGGGTAACCCGAAGTCTGAAAAGTTGGTGCCCATTTAAATGGATATCAATGTGTATTTTAAGGAGATCTCTTTAAAATTCAAGAGAGAAAGATGAGAAGGAGGATCACAGCTATCCATTCACAGAACTCCTTTAACAAAA
>NW_005237417.1:0-239 GCF_000412655.1 Myotis brandtii
TGGCAGAACTTTCCATTTTCAAGAGAAGCCAGATATATGATTTTAATATAAATCTCAATATTTTTAGTGTTGGTAACTAATCTAAATTTTTTAGACACTGCAGAGGACTTTGGCCTCTGGTTAGGACTTGGAAATTCATAAAATACCCTTGTTCCTACTCTGACAACTAGAACAAGAAGACTAATCTATAAATCGTAGGTTTTTCTTAACACACAGACACACACACACACACACACACA
>NW_005237418.1:0-239 GCF_000412655.1 Myotis brandtii
CTGCCCGCACCCTCCCACATTCTTCCGCTGATAAGAGAGGAGAGGACGGCTGGGCTGGGAGATAACCATTGTGCTGGGGCCGCCGCCCACGAGGACCAGCTGGCGAGCAGTGGGGGCCCGGTGGCAGGTGCCATACCAGCCTGGACTCCAGGGCCGCCCGAGGGTCCCCAGTGTCAATGCCCTGATGAGGGCCCTGGTGAGAGTCTGATGGAAGCACGCGGAAACCCATCCCTCCCACC
>NW_005237419.1:0-239 GCF_000412655.1 Myotis brandtii
GGAGGTCCTCTATCCTAAGGGTTTTAGGGGTATAGATTTTAGGGGAGGTCCCAGGGAAGATCTCAATAAAATATTCAGTAGTTTTCCAAGTGTGTGCTTTTAGGGTTGTGGTCTCCACTGTGTGACTGATTGGTGCCAGGGCAGGGGGTCAGTATTCAATGCAGCTGGTCCTGATGTCACCTGTGGCAGGTTTTGCTGCTTATCTGGGCCTGGAACTGAAATACAACTGAGGCCTAGAT
>NW_005237420.1:0-239 GCF_000412655.1 Myotis brandtii
CCATCCACCTTAAGTAACAGATGCTGAGAGATGTTTAATATATGCTTCTCCTGTTTTCACTTAGGTGGATGGTCCTATCATGCATTTCATCAAGGCTTATTCCTTCCTGGTGGTGGCCAACTCAGTAAGCCACCCCACTATTGGTTCTCCCTTCTTCCTTACTTACCGCCTCTACTGTCACTTCTCACATGAGATAATATTCACAAATAAACTACTAGCAAATAAGACTTTATCTCAGT
>NW_005237421.1:0-239 GCF_000412655.1 Myotis brandtii
TCCAGGAAGGGGTCTGGTCTGGCCCCTGCCCAGTGGAGTTTCTGGGTGTTGTTGCTGGGGAGGGGTGCCAGGGCGAGAACAAAAGGTGTGTCTGGGCCTTGGGGGTTCGGGGAGCCCTGGCTGCCCCTGAGAGCTTGCAGGAGAGCCACCATCTCACACCTCGCACCGAGGTCTGCGTGGTGTCCAGCCTTCCACACGCTCCCGCCCTGCCTTGCCCTGCCAACATTTCCTTCCTGAAC
>NW_005237422.1:0-239 GCF_000412655.1 Myotis brandtii
GACCCTGACCCTGACCCCAGGGAAACTGCTGTTCTGGGTCCGGGATGTTTTCACCAGCCGAGCCCTGGGGTTCTGGGTGCCCTGGAACCCTCGAAGGGGGGTCACGGGGTCAGAACCGTTTTTATACCACTTACATGGCTGCCCCTTTCCACGTCACTCTCTCGTGCGCGTCCAAGGTTCCCGGGTCTACGCGGAGGCTGTTCCTCGCAGTGTTACCAGGTTCCTAGTTCAGTGAGGGT
>NW_005237423.1:0-239 GCF_000412655.1 Myotis brandtii
CTACCAAAACCAGAAGACAATGGAGTGACAACTCAAATATCTGAAGGAACATTGAGAAGTCATCAACATAGAATTCTAAAATGGATTAAAATGAAATTACAAAATATTAATTTTGTGAGACGCAGTGAGATTAGTGCATGGAGGGAAATGTACAGCATTAAATGCTTATGTTAGACAAGAATAAATATCTTAAAATCAATAATCTAAGACTCCACTTTAAAAAATTGGAAAAGGGTGAG
>NW_005237424.1:0-239 GCF_000412655.1 Myotis brandtii
GCAGAAGCAGAGCCCTGGCTGGGCCTGGGGAAAGGTGCTGACGGAAGGTTAATGTAGGTGTGGTCAGGGGTGGGGGCTTGCTGGAACCTGGTTTCCAGTGTAGGCTTAGGACAGGAGCTTTGAAATGATGTTCTGCAGAGTCATGGGGCTCCCCACAGCCCCCAGCCCATCCTATGTAGTTCTAGTTCTCTGTGCTGCTTCAACTGGAATGACTGGCTCTGCCTGCATCACTTCACACA
>NW_005237425.1:0-239 GCF_000412655.1 Myotis brandtii
GTGCCTCCTTTCTGCCCCACACGTTCAAGGGAGTGGTTGGCTGTGACTGGGTGTGGCCTCCTCTTGGCTGGGAGCTCCATGAAGGCAGGGCTCATGTCTCCCTCTTCCCTGTGAATCCTCAGCCCCTGAGGTAGCGAGTGCTGAATGAATGGGGGCAGCAGGTGAGTCCCAGTGCCTAGGCCCAGGACCGGGAGGACTCGCTTATCTGGAAATCTGGGAGGCTGTTCCTAGTGCTTCCC
>NW_005237426.1:0-239 GCF_000412655.1 Myotis brandtii
ATTGTTAAGAGGCTGCAGGTAATAAAAAAAGGGGGGGACTAGCTATTGTCTTAGTTACACCCTCAATATCTGACTTAAGTCCATCAGTGTTTAATAGAGTCCTAATTATTAGCATGGACCAACAAGAATACATCTTTAAAATTTTACAGAATCTTTTTTAAAAGGGGAAGAGAATTATAGCAAGTTAATTAAAAATAAATAATTTTATACTTCTATTTAAAGTTGCCTATGGACATCAA
>NW_005237427.1:0-239 GCF_000412655.1 Myotis brandtii
TCCATCTCTTATTAAATATTTGCTGGGACCAACAAAACCGATAACTCAGGCCCCAGGCGGCTGTCGGAGCGTCCTGGGGGCTGAGGAACAGGCTACACCAGAGGCCCAGGACCAGGACCACGGGGCCGGGCCGGGCGGTGACTGCCCGGGAGGCCCTCGGTCACCACCAAGGCTGCGCGTTCCCGCAGGACCCGCACCTGCTGCCGACGTGCCCCACGGGGACTCGTGTGTGACCTGGA
>NW_005237428.1:0-239 GCF_000412655.1 Myotis brandtii
AAAATCATATCAGTTCAGTAGCAAGACCTCCATAAACTCCCCCTGGATCACGGAGACTCCATTGGGTTTAGGGCTGAAAGTGGGGGCTTTGGAAGGAGGGTGACACATGGTATTGCGGGTCCTGGAATGTGGGCCACGTCACTCCCACTCCCCGGCAAGGCCAGCCGGGGTGCAGGGGGGTCAGCGGGCGCCTCCAGGTGTGTCCACAGCAGCGCCCACCTGACAGAGGAGAAGGGACG
>NW_005237429.1:0-239 GCF_000412655.1 Myotis brandtii
GGAAGTTTGCCTTTTGAAAAGCTTCCCCTCTCTATTATAGAATTATGGACAATTTGGACATTTTAAGAATATATGTAGGAAAAAGATCACTATAATCTTACTAACTAAAGACAACCACTGTTTAATATTTGATGTGCGTTCCATGCATAATTTTAATTGGACAGTGAACACTTAAAATGCCTACATTATTTTCCATGAGGTTGATGTACCATAATTTTCTAATCTTTCCTCATGGTCAC
>NW_005237430.1:0-239 GCF_000412655.1 Myotis brandtii
GCAGTGCTCTTGGGCCTCGGGGTTGGGCAATCCTTCACTCCCGCAAAGTGCCAATCAATGTGTCCATCCCACAGATGCAAGTATTGAGGCCAAGTCAAGGTCCACGGCAGTCGGTGGTCAGTAGGAGAACTGGATCCGGGTGGAGGCTTTTCTCGCCCCTTTTGATGTCTTAGGAACGGAACCTTCCGCTGGGAGAAGAGCTGGCCTGGCCTCTGATCCCGAAGAGCCGGTCTGGGCAG
>NW_005237431.1:0-239 GCF_000412655.1 Myotis brandtii
CACATTCTGGTCAATGAGATGAAGGGGAGTTGTATTACAAATATCTGGTTTGAAACATCTCAAAGGCATCATAATGCTAATGGTTGCTGACTTCCTGTATCATTTAAGAGGCTTTGAGCTGCAAGAACCTGTACTTCCACTACAAGTATGATTTAAACAGTAATGTAGCAGGTAGCTAAAGCTGCATAACAAATATCCTAAAACTTAGTGGCTTAAAACAACAACCATTTCCCCTGAAA
>NW_005237432.1:0-239 GCF_000412655.1 Myotis brandtii
CTGAAACTATACTGTTGTGGGGTCTCAGCAGGTCTCTGGTTCTAGCATATCCTTTGAACTTTACTAGAACTCTCAGTACAGATAAAGGAAACTTTTCACTTACTTTTCCATATTTTGAGTGTTTAAACCTGAATTTTTATTAATAAACACCATACACTTGGTTGTATCATTTGCATACCCAAACTACTGATGCCATTTTTAGTTTGTTTTTCTTTCAGTCAATAAAGTAAGACTGATTT
>NW_005237433.1:0-239 GCF_000412655.1 Myotis brandtii
TTAATTTGCATATTACCTCTTTATAATATAGGATTCTATGGATCGAAATATTATGTTTATCCATTGTATTGGTTATTTATTATTTTCAGGTTAGGATTATTTAGGATGATTTCATGAGCTTTCTTTACCATATATTTAGTAGAAAATATGTATGAAATCTGTTATATACTTAGATCTATAGTTAACAGTCAAATTGTTGGGTCAGAATATATACTGAGTGGCCAGATTATTATGACCAC
>NW_005237434.1:0-239 GCF_000412655.1 Myotis brandtii
TATTGCTTCATGAGAAGATTTAAAAATAAATGAGTGAATAAAATGTTGATTAAAAATGAAGACTGGGCCAGCAAAGGAAAGCTAAGAGAAGGAAGGGAAGAAAAAACAAAGAAAGAAGAAAGGAAGGAAAGAAGTAAGGAAGAAAGGGGGGAAGGAAGAGAGAAAAGGAGAAAAGAAGAAAGGTTGAAGGAACCAGGATTCCGTTGCCTGGAAAAGATAAAGCTAATTGGACAGTTTAT
>NW_005237435.1:0-239 GCF_000412655.1 Myotis brandtii
ATCAATACCAGTCCCCACCCAGCCACCCTCCCCCACTTGGGCCCTCAGGAGGGGGAGGCTGGGGGCCGGGGAGGCCTTTGCTTTTAGCTGGGCGTTTTGCTCTCTGGCAATTGATCTAACCAGGCTAGGCCTCCGTTTGGCCAGCCAGGAAATGGAAAGAATCTCTCCTCCTGATTCCCAAGATGTCTTTTGGCCGTACTCTTTTTAGAATTTTAATTCTAAATCCAGAACAAAGAGAC
>NW_005237436.1:0-239 GCF_000412655.1 Myotis brandtii
TTTATTTATTTATTTATTTATTTTAGAGAGGAAAGGGTGAGGGGAGGGAATGAAACATGGATATGAGAAACACATTATTTGGTTGCCTCCCATACACGCCCCAACTGGGATTGAACCCCAAATCTAAGTATGTGCCTTGACTGGGAATCAAACCTGCAAATATTTGGTCTATGTGATGACTCTCCAACCAACTAAGCCACCTGGCCAGGACCAGAGTGATAAACTTTCTATCGTAGGAA
>NW_005237437.1:0-239 GCF_000412655.1 Myotis brandtii
GTGGCCCTCACCCCGCCCTCTGCTTCCTTTCTGCGCCCCCTCCCGGGCCCTCAGCGCCCCTCTCTTCCTGGGTTTGGCAGCTGACTGGGGCTGCGCGGGCCCTGCCTCCCCTCGCCGCTGCTCAAGGAAAGAATTAATAATAATTAATGAATAAGCTGTGTTTATTGAGAGCCGTTTACACAGAAAGCCTCAGGGTACACGGCACTCAGACGTAATTAAAAGTGACACATTTTAAACTT
>NW_005237438.1:0-239 GCF_000412655.1 Myotis brandtii
AAAAGACAAGAGCCTGGGGGCGAGGCATAACCCAAAACAGCACTTGCTCTAAGTCCAAAGAGAAATGAGCAATGACCATGGAAGGTCACTACCCTGAGAGCGAACAATCGGAGGCCTCTGGGGGATGTGCTGAAGACACGGGCGCTCAGAAATCGCCATGTCTTACTTATTCCGGCCGCTTCAAGCAGCCCCCGTTCCCATCCAAGCGAAGTGAGAATCCTCCAGAAGCTCTGCTAAAC
>NW_005237439.1:0-239 GCF_000412655.1 Myotis brandtii
CAAATTCGTGCACTGGGCCCCTAGTATGTTATAAAATGATTAAGTGTCAAAAACATGACTCTAATATAAGGAGAGACTTGGATCAATAAATTAAATTATATCCTGAATCCAAATAAGTGAAATGCAGAGACAGTGCTGATTTGAAAGGTTGGATATCTTCTACGTATTTATGCTTATATATAGTAGTCAATATTCATGAAGGTCTGATTTATTGATTCCTTGGCTTACTCGTGAATCTG
>NW_005237440.1:0-239 GCF_000412655.1 Myotis brandtii
CCTGACCTGACGGTGCCCAAAACAGCTCTAATGAGGCGTCCAAGCAACTCCAGACCCCTGAGTTATTGCAGGTTAAAAAATTGGCATGTAGGAGGGGCAAGCTGGATCAGGGCCTGGGGGGCTGGGGGGAAGATGGGGTACCAAGAGAGAATGAAAAGGACAAGAGAACCATCTACCAGTGTGATTACAGGGCGCCTTCCCCAGGGTTTAACTCAATACAGAGTGAGTCTCCCCTTCTG
>NW_005237441.1:0-239 GCF_000412655.1 Myotis brandtii
CCCACCCTCCCCACTCCACCCGACCCCGGTTGTGGTGGTGATGAGGGAAGAAGAGGCTAGTCCTGGAAACTAGCATCTGGTTCCCCTCATTGAAGGGGGCCCCGGGGAGTAATGAGTGACCTCTTAACAACTCCTTCCTGCCAGGACCCATGAGCGGTCAGTTAGATCTCACTGGTCCATAGCTATTTTGACCCCTAGCTCAAGATCCAATTCTTATCTGGAGGCTGGGAAGGGGGTGG
>NW_005237442.1:0-239 GCF_000412655.1 Myotis brandtii
CCTGCGTGCAGTCAGAGGCCTCCCCTTGGGAGATGCCGATGGTGCCGGGTGAGCGCCTCCTGAGTTGTGCAAGGAGCACGCCTTTGGGTGGACATAGACCGTGTACTTGGCCTGTGAACAGAATGGGCCCCTGCGCTCTGCCCACCGGGCATTCGGTCTGTGGGCGCTGGATGGGGAGCACAGGGATGCTCCCAGGAGGCCATGGGGAATCATCTCTGTACAGAATCAACTACATTAAA
>NW_005237443.1:0-239 GCF_000412655.1 Myotis brandtii
GTCCCTGGCACCTCCCTCAGGTAGTTGTGTAGCAGAGTCTCTGATGAGACACCTCCCATGAAGTTTCCCCTGGTGGATTATCTCGGGCAAGTTCCAGAGGGCAGATTTCCAGCAAGTTCCACCAGCAGCACACCACAGTGACTTCCCAGCCATCAGGTGGGCCAGCCCGGGCCCTCCCAACAAGGTTTGGATGTCAGCTGGAAGGTGGGGAGTGGGGAGTAGGGTTCTTCATCTCAGTA
>NW_005237444.1:0-239 GCF_000412655.1 Myotis brandtii
AGTTATCTAATAAGGACACGCACCGACACCAGAAGGCAAAAGAGTTGTCGGAAAACAATTACGATACCCCTCGGGGCATCTGCCAGCATCTGTCCCAACTGAGGAAACTGGAGAGACTCGTGGATGTCGAGTGAAATCCTCGTCCGTGACTCCAAGAACCAGGGAGAGCGGCGGCGAGGCGGTCCCACTCACCTCCCTGCACGCAGGGAAGGGGGTCTCCTGGGCAGGATTTCCTTCCG
>NW_005237445.1:0-239 GCF_000412655.1 Myotis brandtii
AGGGATGTCTGACTGCCAGCTTAAGCCCGATCCCCCTAATCCAGCAGGACATCCCCCAGGGGTGCCAGGCTGAGGGACCCCCTCCCTCCAGTGCATGAATCTCGTGCACCAGGCCTCAGGTTTTATATAAATACCTGTCGTGTCTGGCATCTTTCACTTAGCATAATATTTCCAAGATTCATCTAAGTTGTAACATGTAGAAGTACTTCATTAGTTTTTATGGCTGAACTAGAGGCCCA
>NW_005237446.1:0-239 GCF_000412655.1 Myotis brandtii
GTAGTTATTCAGCCAGGAACTTCCCCTAAATAATTCCACTGCTGATCCAATGCTGCTGCTGGGGTCTCTGATTCCTTGACCTCATCACCACTAATGAGATGTTCATCCATTCAACAATGTCCTCAAATCACCAAAGATCACACAACATTGCTTAGTAACCTTGTAATTTTCTTATGATGCTTGATTTTCCACTGTCCAAAAGGACTATTTCACATTTTCCGTCCTGCTAACAAGGCTAC
>NW_005237447.1:0-239 GCF_000412655.1 Myotis brandtii
CGTCTGTGAAATGGGAGGAGTAGCAGTTCCCACCTCGCAGGGCTGTGGTGGATGTGTGTGCTCGGGACACACACTGAGGACAGTGTCAGGCGCTGAGCTGCCTTCGGACCTGTTTGGTGTGCACCGTGTCATAGTCGGGCCCTACCCTGTACACTGCTGCCAGCGGAAGGCTAGATTGTTCTTGTTGCTAGTGAAGCAGGCAGAGGGAATCCTAGACCCGCCCTCTGGGAGCCGTGTGG
>NW_005237448.1:0-239 GCF_000412655.1 Myotis brandtii
TCTCTCTCTTTCTCCCTCATACATATTCAGTGGCTCCTTGGAAATCCACCCAGATCACTCCACGTGCTAAAAGCCTAGATCTGCTTCGGGAGCACTTCCTAGACTCCAGCTCCAGGTCCCTGTCTCTAACCTCAGTCTGGAGTAATTGCCTAGAAAATGTGGGGAGTCCGCCGACCCCTCCACTCCAGTGTGGCTTGCTCTCCACAATGCCCCCTCTGCTGATGTGGAACCAGGTGGCC
>NW_005237449.1:0-239 GCF_000412655.1 Myotis brandtii
CAGGAACCATATCTTAAGT
The DNA here is from genome assembly GCF_000412655.1 of Myotis brandtii. Taxonomy (NCBI): domain Eukaryota; kingdom Metazoa; phylum Chordata; class Mammalia; order Chiroptera; family Vespertilionidae; genus Myotis; species Myotis brandtii. The sequence continues at coordinate 20 of NW_005237449.1, forward strand.
CATCTCTATATGGCCACAGTGCTTCACACAGAGAAGACCAACGAGAATACAGACTGAATTTATTCTTTTTCTATGTGTCACAGAATCTAGCATATAGGAGGAAATCAACAAAATGTTTCTTAAATGAATTAATGATGAAATAAACAATTAAAATCCAAAGCTAGATTGGTTGAAATATATATATTTTAATCCTTACCTGAGGAGTGAGGATACTTTTTCC
>NW_005237450.1:0-239 GCF_000412655.1 Myotis brandtii
CTCCTGGGCTCTGCCACCATCTCCACTGCTGCTGCTGGGACCGGGGGTTGTGGGCTGTGTCCCGGGTTTATTCTCGGCCCTTCTGCTCCGTGTCCCCTTCCCCCGCAAACGCGGGCAGGACCCAGGCCGGGCAGGTCCAGGCTGCGGGCCTCGTTGGAGAGGGAACTGGTCGCCGCCCAGGCGGCTCCTGGGTCCTGAGCTACAGCTGGGCGCCCACGGGGTCCCCGAGTGTTCAGGCC
>NW_005237451.1:0-239 GCF_000412655.1 Myotis brandtii
CTCCTGGGCTCTGCCACCATCTCCACTGCTGCTGCTGAGACCGGGGGTTGTGGGCTGTGTCCCTGGTTTATTCTCGGCCCTTCCGCTCCGTGTCCTCCTTCCCCCGCAAACGCGGGCAGGACGCAGGCCGGGCATGTCCAGGCTGCAGGCCTCCCCGGGAGGGAACTGGTCGCCGCCCAGGCTGCTCCTGGGTCTTGAGCTGCAGCTGGGCGCCCACGGGGTCCCCGAGTGTTCAGGCC
>NW_005237452.1:0-239 GCF_000412655.1 Myotis brandtii
CTTCTCAGAGTCACATGGAGCCCCTGCCTTCCCATGCCATTAGTGCTGACAAGTTGACATCAGCCATCAGCAGCTGCACCATGTAGAGAAGGGGGCAGAATATGGGGACAATATCCACTTTAGATGCAAAGATATGAGAGGAGGTTGGGAGCCTGTTGACAAGAAAGGACAGGGAGAAAACCAAGAACAAGATGGGCTGTGGGGAGAAGGTGGGCTATGGGAAGAAGGTGGGCTGTGGG
>NW_005237453.1:0-239 GCF_000412655.1 Myotis brandtii
AGGGAAATAAACTAATGTATAGAAATATTAAACTATTAAGGCAGGGTGTTATAGGAGCACATAATCCAAACATGAGGGCTTGGGAAAAACTTAAATTAGGCATACTCCCATAATGATTAAAGGGGAGAGGAGTAGTGTTGTAAAGAATATAAAAATACAACTTAGCTCTAGCTAGTTTGGCTCAGTGGATAGAGCACTAACTTGTGGACTGAAGGGTCCCAGGTTCAATTCCTGTCAAG
>NW_005237454.1:0-239 GCF_000412655.1 Myotis brandtii
AAGAATAAGACAAAGAACCAACAGGAAAATAAAAAAAGACCATGAATAGGCAATTCATTACCGATGAAATGTAAATGGCCAACAAGCTTATGGGATGGGAGAACATCAGGGAAAGAATATTCATCTTTCAGCCCTCAGATTAGTGGAAGTTTAACATGTTGATTGTATCAGAGCGGGTTACTGTCAAGAAGACAGCACACACGTGCCTCCACACAGCACGGGATGCAGGAAAGGGGTGA
>NW_005237455.1:0-239 GCF_000412655.1 Myotis brandtii
CCCCTAACCACTCTGCCTGCCAGCCTGATCATCCACAACTGCCCCCCATTGCGGGCCTGATCACCCCCAACTTCACCCCCTGCCAGCCTGTTGTCCCCAACTGATCCCCTCGCCAGCTTGCTTGCCCCCAACTGCCCCCTGACAACATGCTTGCCCTCAATTGGCACCCCAACAGCCTGCTTGCCCCCAATTGCCTCCCCCCGCCTGCCTGATCACCCCCAACTGCCCTCCCCTCCTGG
>NW_005237456.1:0-239 GCF_000412655.1 Myotis brandtii
AGAAAGGGTGTTACCTGGGGAGGCCACCTTGCTGAACACGAACACACTTGCCTATCGGGTGAGCAAAGAGGTTATCGGTGTGCTGGTCTGTGCCACCAACCAGTGCCCTAGGCATCTGTTTCAGTGATGACTCTTCTACTCTTCGCTAACATTACTGGAGCTGGGGTGTCAAGGAACTAATGAGGCTTTGGGAAGAGCCGAGGTGAGTGTGAAAGTCTGTCCTCCCATCGGAGAGCGGG
>NW_005237457.1:0-239 GCF_000412655.1 Myotis brandtii
AAAAACTATTTAAAGAAAGTGGAACTAATTTCAAATGCTTTTGATGCTTAATTAAAGCATCATTAGGTTACTTATTTTCAAATTTCTGGGGTTTTTTTGAGAGATAAGTAATCAAACATTTTCTATTATAGGATAATAAAGATCATAATATAAATATAAAATGATTGGAAGAATTTTATGAATAGAGACCCCCTGGCTGGTATGGGTCAGTTGGTTGGAGTGTGTCCAGGCACCAAAGG
>NW_005237458.1:0-239 GCF_000412655.1 Myotis brandtii
AAACTGCTCAAAATATGGTGGCCTCTGAAATTATAAGCCTCCCCCCTTTCCCTATCCAACTGAAATTGCCTCCTATGGATGTTGCCTTTGGTTCAACTTAAGGCCCAAGACCAAGATCCTAGCCAATTTAACCCAGCCACATACACATACATATGTAATCAGTCCTCAAAAGTCTGCAATACAGGGTGTCAGGAGAGAATGCAGCTGCAAATACTGGATCTGCTCCAGGACTGGACAGT
>NW_005237459.1:0-239 GCF_000412655.1 Myotis brandtii
TGTGTGTGTGTGTGTGTGTGTGTGTGGTGGGGGTGTGCTTGTCCTGTAGAGCTTTTTCTCAGGGTCTCCTGCAGTAGCCACATGTCTCCCGGGGTGGGCGGGGAGGGGATCAGGTCAGGATGCATCAAGGCAAGGCTCCTTTGTCTGTCCTGGAGGCCCAGAGAGGATGATGCGTCAGGTAGAAGGCCCTGACTAGGCTCAGGGACGTGGGGTTTGGGTCTGGCCTCTCCTGCTGCTAA
>NW_005237460.1:0-239 GCF_000412655.1 Myotis brandtii
GTGTGTCCTTGGGCAAGTGACATAACAACCTCAGTTTATTCTTTTCTAAAGTGGGCATAGTAATATCACGTAAACTGGTGGTAATAATACTTCTACAATGTGTTGTGAAATAATATATGTGCTAAGCACAATGTCCAACACATTACAAAAAATGCTCAATTACAGATAATGATGTTACAAGAAATGACACCAAATTTGTTTATTTGAAATTGCCCTTCTAATATCATTTCAGGGGAAAA
>NW_005237461.1:0-239 GCF_000412655.1 Myotis brandtii
AAGAAGATGTTCTGTGACAACAGGAAAGAGAAAAGTACAGCATCGATGTACTGATCTGCTGCTGGAGAAAGACTTTAAATTAAAAGTACTGAAGCATAGTTCATATTCGGTCACAGGAGTGAGTCAGTATCCCACCCTCTCTTGGTTGTCTGAGATAAAGTAATGACCACATTTACTGTAATTCCTTTAAGTTTTTTGAAGTCAATGACGCATACATAGAAAATAATTATATGCTAAAG
>NW_005237462.1:0-239 GCF_000412655.1 Myotis brandtii
TTTTGGCATAAAGTATATGGGCCTAATAACAATTACACTATCAGCAATAGTTCACTTTCCCACTCATTCCCACTGCATTGTGACATACAAAGTGAATCACTCTTTTATTTTACAACTCTGGAACTCCACTGATTCTTTTCAATGACTTTTGAAAGACGTTTAACAAGTTGATCAATAATATAAGTGGATACTTTAAGAAAACGGTGTTATGCATTTAAAAATAAGAACATTGCAAATGA
>NW_005237463.1:0-239 GCF_000412655.1 Myotis brandtii
CTGCTATCTGCGACCCGGGGTGGTGGGCGTCCGTGTGCAACATGACCCGGGGCAGCTGGGAGGGGCAGCAGCTATCAGCTGGCCCGCCCAGGTGTCCCATGTGTGACCCAACCCGGGGCTGCGCCCCAACCCCCAGATTGGCCCTGCCGTGTGCACGAACCGGGGCAGCACCCCAACCCCCAGATCAGGCTTGCCGTGTGCGCGACCCAGGGAGGCGGGGCAGGCACCAAGGGATCGGG
>NW_005237464.1:0-239 GCF_000412655.1 Myotis brandtii
TTACAAAATGAGCAGATTATTATTCATACAGGGTGTGCTTGCTGGGAAAACACCCAAGCTTCAAGGCTTGGAGACAGGTGTTTTTGCATCCTGTCTTTCTGGAACCTTCTTTTTTGGTTGTTTGGGGAAGACAAAGGCCCTTCCACATTTAGGTAGCTGGCTTAAAATGCACAGCTCTAAAGAGAGGAGGAAAAAATGTTAGGACCCAGATGCCCCTGAGTAGCCAGTTGGATTTCTCT
>NW_005237465.1:0-239 GCF_000412655.1 Myotis brandtii
GGTGTGCTGGGCTATAGCAGCAACCCCTCTTTCTTATATACTGCTTGCAAATCGCAGCTAAGTAGAAAAAGCAGATGAGCAGTAAATAAAATTACCTATAAAGGAGCATCCTTGAGAGACAGCACTGCACAGAGATGGAGAACAAAGATCTGAAAACAGATGACCTGGGTTCTGGTTTTACCTCTGACACTCACTAAATGTTCTCACCTCTTCATGCACCTATTGCCAGGTTTGTAAAA
>NW_005237466.1:0-239 GCF_000412655.1 Myotis brandtii
TCTCAGCCTTTATAAAGGGCATGCACAGCAAACAATGCGGTTGCACATAGGTAAGAGTTAAAAATTATGATCACCAAACAAATACATTCTTTGTGTTCTACCAGCAGCTGGGGAAAGGAATGAGGGAAGATATCTGAGGTTGAGAAGTGAGGATGAAAAAGTAGAGAAGGCTGACAGAAGGCAGCCCGGGAGACAGGAGGAGCCAGAAAGAGGGAAGTTTCTAGACTGCCAGAGGATAG
>NW_005237467.1:0-239 GCF_000412655.1 Myotis brandtii
AGTGGTGAGAAGTGGTTAGGTTCTCTATATATTGTGAAGCTAACGTCAATAGCAACTGCTGATGGATTAGATCTAGGGTGTGAGAGGAATTGAGAACAACACCAAGGTTTTTGGACTGAGCAGCGGGCATACTATAGTTGCGGTGAATGGAGATGAGGAAGCCTAAAGATGAAGGAGGTTTGCACAAGGATGAGGAGTTCCGTTTGGGATGAGTCCCGTCTGAGATGCCTGACTGGCCT
>NW_005237468.1:0-239 GCF_000412655.1 Myotis brandtii
TGTAATTGGTCTTCTGTTACTCTTTATTCCTTAAAAATTGTTGGCATTCCACCCTGGAGACAAAATCCTTGCCTCACTTACATGATCGTGGTATGATCACATGAGCTAACACATACTGGTGAAAGTGTTCTATAAAATAAAAACTCGTAAAAAAATATATTGTTGGTTTGCATAGGCCATATGAAGGCCACCTATTAAATGGTTGTGTTAGTCTAACATCTAAAACAAATTTTGAATCT
>NW_005237469.1:0-239 GCF_000412655.1 Myotis brandtii
TGGGGGAGGAAATCCCACCTTCTTCGCAGCCATGTTCCTTTCTGGATGTGATCGCTGGTCCTCCCCTCTCCCCGTCCTCTGTCCCCCGTCCTCTGTCCTCTGTCCTCCCGTGTGTGCTGCCGGCTGCTACCCCTGAGGGGCTGTACTGCAGGTGCCTACCATCCCTAGTTCCTCTCAATTTCAACAGAAACTAAAGTAGTTTGTTTGGAAAGGAACATTCACTAAAAACTAGAGAAAAA
>NW_005237470.1:0-239 GCF_000412655.1 Myotis brandtii
AAAGGCAATCTTTCTGCATGCATTCTAAATGTATTCCCGCTCACTTTCTCAAGTTGCTTCTTCAATGATTTTTTTCTTCTTTGCTATCCAACTCCAGGGATGGGAAAAGGGAACAGGGGCTGGTTCTGATTTTGTTTTTTTTTTCATTACTTGTTTTTATTATCCTCTCTGTACTACTATAGAGCCACTTTAAAGAAGGGTATTGAGAGAATGTGCTTCAGGAAAGAGAGGGATCTTAT
>NW_005237471.1:0-239 GCF_000412655.1 Myotis brandtii
AATATTCTCCCTCATTACAAGTCCTAGGGACTCAGGTGTTTTTCATCCCATTAATGCCCCTATCGTCTACTATATATTTTGGTGTGTGGACATCCCCCTCTCCCATCAACAAAATGACCTTTAAAGCAAATAAATGTACACTTTTTATTTTAAGATTTTCTTTTCTCCAGCTAAAGAATAAATTTTAAACTGTATGTAAGGTTCACTTGAGGAACTGGTTAAGCATAGAGAGTCCCAGA
>NW_005237472.1:0-239 GCF_000412655.1 Myotis brandtii
ATGGAAACCAGAGCCGGTTTGTCTATCCCTCCCGCCCAGGCCCACTTCTTTGGGAATATCACAGATGGCTGTAGAGGGAAAGCATGGGCCTTCGGGCCAGACAGGCCTGGCTTTTAGTACCAGCCCTGCCACCAGTCACAGTGTGACTTCAAGTAGGTAATTACCTTCTATGAGTTTCAGATTTTTCATCTTTAAAACTGGGGCTTATTAATTTCACATTGATTGGTTTGTGCTATGTG
>NW_005237473.1:0-239 GCF_000412655.1 Myotis brandtii
TTTTTTTTTCAAAATCAAAAGCACAATCCATGAAAGTAGAAATTAATAACCTGAACTTTACTAAAATTAAAAGTTTTGCATCGAGAAAGAAACTGTTAAGACAATGAAAAGAAAAGTCACAGGCTGGGAGGAAATATTTGCAAATCACAGATCTCTTAAGAAGTTATATACAAAGAATTCTTAAAAGTCAGCAATAAGAAAACAACCCAATTTAAAAATGGAGAAAATATCTGAGTAGA
>NW_005237474.1:0-239 GCF_000412655.1 Myotis brandtii
AGGAAGTGGTTCTCCAGGAAGTCACAGAGATGAGGGTGTGTGCCTGCAGAACTCAGAGTATGCATATCCAAAAGGGTCTGGTTCAGGTTCTTCTCCATGACCCTGGCAGCTTCTAAGGTGTCCTGAGTTTTACTTCACTTGTCTTGGGAAGGCTTCTGCACATCCTGGAGGCCGGCACGGCCTGGAGAGGTGGTTTTGCATCTTCAGGAGTCTCTCCATGTTCTCTCACTTCTCCTCAG
>NW_005237475.1:0-239 GCF_000412655.1 Myotis brandtii
GCTGAGGAGTATGTGTGAGCATTGCGGGTGGGGGGATCGCGTTGGTGATTTTAGGGTCCTTAAAGGAATATCTGGTCCCAGCTGAGCTGGTTTGGGTCCGCCTGCGGACTTGAAGGGTCCCAGGTTTAATTCCCGTCAAAGGCATGTACCTCAGTTGCAGGGTCAGCCCCAATGAGTGTAGGAGATAACCAATCGATGTGTCGTCTCTTTCACATCAATGTTTCTCTCTGTGTGTCTCT
>NW_005237476.1:0-239 GCF_000412655.1 Myotis brandtii
ATGAGCCAAGACCTCTGCTCACCCCTTACTTTCTCACTGCGTACAAAACCAATTGCCAAAGAATGTCATCAAAAGTATTAACCAGAAGAATTTGGGTTTTAGTTTTACTAATGCACAGCCATGAGATTATTAATCATAGCCTTTTTATTTATTAATGCTCTATTTTAGGTTGTTTTACTATTTTAAGAGGAAATCACTTTTTAAGTCTAAGTTTTCATGGAGCCTGCCCTGGATAAAAA
>NW_005237477.1:0-239 GCF_000412655.1 Myotis brandtii
AGCACGCCTGGGACACAAAGGATCCTGGGAAGCAATCCATGAAGCGGTGGCTCAGCCGCAGAGTCCTGTGCACCCAGATGCCCTCTGTGCACGGCCTGTCTGGGGAGACCATGACTTTGCTTTCCAGCACCTGCAGCTTTGGGGTCCCCTTGGCTTGCCGTAGGGTGTGGACCACGTCCTGGAGCTTTTTCTCTTCCTGGGGAGGAATGCAATGCCCAGTGCGGGCAGCACCAGTGTGT
>NW_005237478.1:0-239 GCF_000412655.1 Myotis brandtii
AAAGGGTGTGGGTGTTTGTATGGCTCTTGAAACAACAGGCTGACAGACTGATCTCTGAGAGGCTTGGGTTCATGCACGTTGCCACCAGCCATAGGCGAGCTCAGGGTGCCCCTCGGGGGAGCGCCGCTGTTTTCAATCCTTGCTTGTTTAACAGGTATAAAACCATGAACTGTGCAACATCTGTGTTAAGCCACGAAGGGATGTAGTACCACACTGCTTTTCAAGAAAACTGATATGAG
>NW_005237479.1:0-239 GCF_000412655.1 Myotis brandtii
TTTATATCTTTCTTAGGCCCTTTTGTCAGTTATTTTTCTAGACAGCTATTTACCGGGAGTATATATCATATCTAGCAAACAACTGTCATATGTATACAGACACCTGTAACCTTGAGTATTTTATCTATCCAGGCACCTCGTATCAATATCAGCGTATCAGTTAGAGGGATAGCTTGCAAGGTCAGAAAATTAACTTTACCTTTTCTATTCAAACAAAAAAGCAAAGTTATCTTACAGTC
>NW_005237480.1:0-239 GCF_000412655.1 Myotis brandtii
AAAATGGCAAGCATTGCAATTATTAGAGAAAGGCAAGGTAGGAAATTGGAGGAGTTAATATAAAAGAGAAAGGGGAACACTTGTACACTGTTGGTGGGAATGCATACTGGTGCAGCCCCTAATGAAAACAGTATGGAATTTTCTCAAAAATTTTTTAAAAATTAAATTGTCATTTGACCCAGGTATTCCAATTATAAGAATATATTCTAAGAATCCTGAATTATCAATCACAAAGATTT
>NW_005237481.1:0-239 GCF_000412655.1 Myotis brandtii
GGGCCTCTAGTACAAACATAATTATCAAACAATAAAACTGTCATGGAGGAGTCTAGAGAACACTTTAGAATAACAAGGAAGAAACTTGGCCTCCATTCTGTGCTGTCTAGTTGAGAAAGAAAACCTTTCTGGTGAAGAAAGTGAAAACAAATTCATGGAGTAGGGGTTATTATTGTGATAATTATGTCATTATTATGATAAAGCCACAGAGTGCCGGTGGTCTTAATCCAGCATCTAGA
>NW_005237482.1:0-239 GCF_000412655.1 Myotis brandtii
TTGGCCCCATCATAGGCATAGGTGTCCATATACTCAGTCTTTGCAATGTGGGTATCACTGAGTGGGCAGGTGATTTTGCTAATGTATATACTGGTAAAACTTTTAGTTGGGCCAGTGTCCATTGTCTCATTCATTTAAAAAATGCTAAATAAGCTGCTGAGGTTGATTCTTCTATTTCTGTCATTCAATATTTGTGTGACTGGTTGAGAATAGGTCATAGACCAGTACAGAGAATCACA
>NW_005237483.1:0-239 GCF_000412655.1 Myotis brandtii
GCACCCTTGCCCCACGCACCAACGCCCAGCCCCTCAAACTTGGCTGCCAGCTCCTTCCTGCGCGCTGCCTCCTCAGCCTCGGACTCCAGGCGCGCCAGCACCCGGAGCAGCAAACAGGCCCCTAGAGCCGAGGCCACGGCGTTGGAGCCCTGGAGAGACAGAGAGAGAGGTGGTGGATAGGGTCCGAGGGTGAGGAGGGGGCAGCAAGCCTGTGATCAAGGGAAGGGACAAAGCCAGAG
>NW_005237484.1:0-239 GCF_000412655.1 Myotis brandtii
GGCTACATTTTGATTACTATTATATACATATATTTTTTCTGGCTTTTCGCACCAAATAACGGTACTTTTGAAAAATGAATTTTTCCACTAGACTATATAAAATTCCTCATCATGAATATTTGCAATCTAACTAAAAAATTAAACCTAGGTAGACTAAAAAAAAAATATGTGTAAGATAAATTTCGCCAGGTATTTGTGCTTCGATTTTTTTTCAGCTCTAAAATCAAATTTAAGTCTTA
>NW_005237485.1:0-239 GCF_000412655.1 Myotis brandtii
GCACAGATGATGTGTTATAGAAATGTACATATGAAATTTAATAAATTCAATATAATTTTTCTGAAAAGCATGTAATAGTAAGTGAATTAACTGGAGAACATTTCCATTGAAGATACTTGTAAAGGGATGACTGAGATGATATCATTCAGAGTGTCCAACAGACAACGTAAGTCTTTCCAATGCTGGACACAGCCCCGACAGTGTGTGTGTGGTTCAGGGTTCAGGATCTGGAAGAGGGG
>NW_005237486.1:0-239 GCF_000412655.1 Myotis brandtii
CTATTGAGATCTTCCTTGAGACTTCCCCTAAGTCCCCTCCTTTGAAAAGTAGATAAAACCCATCAAGAAAAAAAAGCCAGCATGTGTCCATATTGGGGCACACCCACTCAAATCTTCTTTTCCAATAAATTTTCTTTCACCTAAGCTCTAAGTGGTAGCCAGGAGACTAGCAACCAAGGAAACAATACCTCATCTTGGGCTTACCCCCTGAACTTGTCCCCAAGTCTCCTTGCCTCTGA
>NW_005237487.1:0-239 GCF_000412655.1 Myotis brandtii
CGGGGATCTCTTCTGGGCCATTAAAGGTTTAGTGTTTAATTCATAGCGGCTTTCACTGGCCGGGTGTCCAGGCACAATGTCAACATTTTTAATTAAATGAAATTTCTTTTTATCACAAAGACATATACATATTTTAAAAGCCACATCCAAACCGGTTCACAGCCTCCGTGAGGTGCGGCCTGGGGAGGCGTCACTGGGGGAGGGGACCGGGGAGGAGGGCGGGTCTGGAGCTTCAGGTC
>NW_005237488.1:0-239 GCF_000412655.1 Myotis brandtii
AAATGGCTGCTATTTTTCTTCTGTGCCATGAACAATCTTTCCCCTTTATCCCCTGTTTGGAGTCTTTGTTGCTTCTCTCCAACACTGGCCACCAAAACATTGACCCTGGGCCCTGATGTTCCCCTCTTAGGGTCAATCAGCCCAGGAGACTTGGCTATAGGCTTGGACTTGAAAGCTCACTCAGCCAGAAGAAGCTTTCTTTCACTGTCACTTGCATGGGTGCTATCATTGGCCAATTT
>NW_005237489.1:0-239 GCF_000412655.1 Myotis brandtii
CAATCTCCTCTCAATCCTTCCCATTCTCTTACTATAAACCTATATAATAAAAGGTTAATATGCAACTCCCTTGGGAGTTCCAATGACCAGGAGTTCGACCACTCACTATGATGAAGGAAGGCCCCAGCCGGCAGCCGGCAGCCGGCAGCTGGCAGCTGGGGTAAGGAAGGCCCTGATCAGCCCTGATTGCTGGCCAGACCTTGGGACCCTACCTGTGCATGAATTTTGTGCACTGGGCC
>NW_005237490.1:0-239 GCF_000412655.1 Myotis brandtii
GACCACAGCACAGGTGGTCAGCAATCATCAAAAGAACAGATAATGGTGAGGAAAATAAGCCCTAGGCATGGAAAGAACAAACTTCAGAATCCCCATGAGAAGTTATACTTCTTATTGCTTCTAATACCATCCCAAAGAGGTATTAGAAGCAAATGACTCAGTGGCCACCTACTTACTGTCTTTTATGAAATCTGTTCACTCTTATAGCTGTTTGGTCTGTAGAACCCAACAGAACTGTG
>NW_005237491.1:0-239 GCF_000412655.1 Myotis brandtii
GACCAATTCCCCCAAAGAAAGAGAGTAGTATTTCCAAAAGAAGGAAGGGGTGAAAACATTAGGAATTCACTATTTTACCTAAGATGTTTTGGGTTGCAAGAAACAAATCCCAACTTGATCTAATTTAAACAATAAAAACAATTTGTTGACTCACACTACTTGAAAAGTTCAAGTAGGGCCTTGTTTCAGGAGCATTTTGATCAGGTTCAAGCTCCTTTTCTTCGTGATTTCCTTTTGTT
>NW_005237492.1:0-239 GCF_000412655.1 Myotis brandtii
AATGCCCTTCAAGGTCGCACTAGGCCTTGGCCCCAGCCCGTGCTGTTTTCATTCTGCCCCCACCAGAAGGAAGCTGGCGCCTCTATTACCAGCTGCTGGGCCACATGGAAAATAAGCCAGGAGTTGGTCCAAATGTGTTTCTGGGCTATGAAGTAGTGTTTTCTTAATCTGGGCGTGAAGAAAGGAATGCTAAATTCAGATTTGGGTAATCCTATTTATCAAGCTAATTTTTCCAGCTG
>NW_005237493.1:0-239 GCF_000412655.1 Myotis brandtii
GTCTTCTATAAAGGCTCTTCACAGTACTTACATGCTCTTTTTTCCTGTCTGTGCACACCTTCAGCTCATTTTAAACTTCTGTCATTGTCTGATACTTCTGTCTCTTGTGCTGACTGGACATCTTCATAATGTAGTTTTAAATATATTTTTTAATTACCTCCCAGCTTCATATTAGTAGAAATAACTACCTTGAATTTTCTGATTACCTGTCCAAGTTTTCCCAAGTAATTTTTTGGGAA
>NW_005237494.1:0-239 GCF_000412655.1 Myotis brandtii
TATTGTTGTTGGTTGCTCTGGAGCAAGTGCAGCAGAGGAAGAGAAAAAGCCTTCTTAGAAGATGTGTGAGATTTCCTGCTTCTCTGTTTTTCCTTTTTGGCTAGGAGCTGACAATGCCTCATTTTCAGGAGAATGGAACAAAGTGGTTGCCAGGAGGTATTCCAAAGATAGATGATCATATCCTTAGATGCCTCAGAAGTGACGGTAAAGCCCTAGCTGGTTTGGCTCAGCGGATAGAG
>NW_005237495.1:0-239 GCF_000412655.1 Myotis brandtii
AGAGAATCATTGATCGGCTGCCTCGTGCACGGCCCCTCCTGGGGATGGAGCCCACAGCCTGGCATGTGCCCCTCCTGGGGATCAAACCCAGCCGGGCTTTGTCAGAAATTCTTGAAGATATTAGGGTTCTCTGGTGATTCTCACTCAGGAGAGCCACCCGAGTTCCGATGTTCATCTCCCTTCCCTGTACAAACCACATTGCAGTTCTAAAGAAATAGAAAAAAAGAAATAGCAAGAAA
>NW_005237496.1:0-239 GCF_000412655.1 Myotis brandtii
GGAGACTGACCCAATCTTCAAACTTCTTAGAAAAGCTAATGGAGAAGAAAAATGTCCTTTTCTTAACTCACTGAAAGCCTGTTGGATGTCTAGACCTTCTGCTGATATCTGGTGATCCCTAATGCCCTGGGCCATGCTATCCTGACCTCCCAGGTCAGACAGGTGAGCCTTGTCCTTAGGTTCCCCTTGGCCTACTCAAAGGTCTTCCTGCTCAGGAACTTGTTCTTGCTTCTATCAAG
>NW_005237497.1:0-239 GCF_000412655.1 Myotis brandtii
GCAGCCTTGATCCCTGAGGCTGGGGTGAGGGGGGTAGTGGGGGCACATGCAGGAGGCAGCAGATTGATGGTCACATCGATGTTCTTTTCTCTTTCAAATAAATAAAAACATTTTTTAAAAAAATTATGTGCAAATTTTTGACAGCATGGGAAGTTGGCACCCCTATCCCTGCATTGTTCAGGGGTCAATTGTTCTAAGATACAGCAGTACCTGGCATATTGTAAGTACTTAGAATGCTA
>NW_005237498.1:0-239 GCF_000412655.1 Myotis brandtii
GAGCGGGGAGAAAGGACAGCAGCCAACTGGCCACAGACAGACCGCTGTGGTGGGGAGGATGCGTGAGGGAGGGTCCGAGGTACAGAAAACAAGGCGCACAGTAGGGCTCTGGAGGGACATGGTGCTGGGAGCTGTTCCCTAAGGAAGATCCTGGGCAGAGGAAAAGGACTTTGGTTCATGAACACTCTAACTCCCCTGCCTTGCTTTTGGCCCCAGCTGGGAAGTTTCTTTTTAAAAAA
>NW_005237499.1:0-239 GCF_000412655.1 Myotis brandtii
CCCTTCTGGACAGTGCCCTCCTGACCCAAAAACCCATAAAGGGTGTCCTGCTGTGAGGGACTCTTCTCTTCCTCAGCCCAGTCCAGGCCCTATCCAGTAAAGCTCCTTGTGTATTGCTGCCTCTCTTGGTCAGGTCTTCTTTCTTAATCAGCCCCCAGTCATAGGTGAGGCCCATGGTGGTGACCAGGACATAGGAGTGGTCACTGGGTCTACTTCCCTCCAATCAATGCCACATACCA
>NW_005237500.1:0-239 GCF_000412655.1 Myotis brandtii
TCCCGGTCAGAGCACATGCCCTGGTTGCAGGCTTGATTCCTAGTAGGAGTCATGTTCAGGAGGCAGCCGATTGACGTTCCACTCTCACATTGATGTGTCTGTCTCTCTTTCCTTTCCCTTTCCTCTCTCAAAATAAAAAAGAGAATGGTTTACATTTCTCTTGGGAAAATAGACTTTTGCATCATTTAATGTTTTTCCATTTGGTATTGCCTACACTCCTTTGTTTTCATGGTCTTTAA
>NW_005237501.1:0-239 GCF_000412655.1 Myotis brandtii
CTGCCTCTCATGGGCACCTTCCTTTTCAAAAGAGGCCAGGACAGCCACACCCTGAGCACGGGGTCATTTTCCGTGCAGAGGACACAGTGCCTCTGTACCCGCCAGCTGTCACCACCTGAGCTCCAGGATCAGGTTTGCCTCTTGAGCTAACATTACAACACGCGGAATTTCCCCAAGAAAATCGTGTATTAAAGGTTGCAGGCACCGCCCCGCAGCGCGGGCATTCTGACGTGAACGGG
>NW_005237502.1:0-239 GCF_000412655.1 Myotis brandtii
CCACCCTCAGATCCCTGGGCTGTGGCAGTGACCTTCAGAGCGTGGCCTGGGGCCTGGGGCCTGGGGCCTGCAGGGACAATGGAGTGGGCCAGGGGAAGGGGCCAGAGCCCCAGAGACACCCAGCTCCCACACCCACCCCTCAGGTCCAGCAGAGGCATGAGTCCCAATCAGAGAGGCTGTCCCCCACCTCTTGCTGGGGACAACAGCACCCTGCAGAACGCAGTGGCCCCCCAAGTGCC
>NW_005237503.1:0-239 GCF_000412655.1 Myotis brandtii
GTTGGGCTGCACAGCCTGAGAAGAAAGAAGACAGGAGAGCAAGAGCCCTAAACTCAGAAACCCAGCTCTGGGTTTGCTTCACTGACTTACCCTGAGGCAGGAGTTCACTATCCTAAAGCTCAGTTTCTCATTATCTCTGTAAAATCTGGATGGTTTTTACAGGATTTCTGTATGGGAATTGGCAATTAATATTTATACAAAGAGTTTGAAAATACAGGTCATATAAGCCATAAATTGAC
>NW_005237504.1:0-239 GCF_000412655.1 Myotis brandtii
GAGAGAGAGAGCGCACGCGCGTTCCTTCCTGCAGACCTAAGCACAAATCCACTTGTCTCCAGGGGTGAAGACGCAGAAAAACCCCAAAGTGATCGGCAAACATTGTGCACTTTTCCTTAACTCATTCCATCAGGCAAACAAAAGAACCTGCCTCGTTTTGGAGGACCAGGCCCATAATTCCTCATTTACCTTCTGGAGTGTGTGTGTGTGTGTGTGTGTGTGTACACATAATGTCCTTG
>NW_005237505.1:0-239 GCF_000412655.1 Myotis brandtii
ACCCCTCAGGAGCAGTGGGAGGTGGAGAAGCCCTCAGAGGCGATCAGGACCAGCAGCCGCTGCTCACACACCCTGATGCTGCCGAGTGATTGGGACTGGCACCAGGCACCAGCAGCAGTGTGAGTGGGGCTGGCGCAGCAGCAGGAGCAAGTACCGGGTGGAAGCATGCCTCACAGGAGCAAAGAAGCAGTAACCACCAGATGCTCACCCCAATGACAGCAACCAGAGCCCCGCCTTGG
>NW_005237506.1:0-239 GCF_000412655.1 Myotis brandtii
GGGTAGGGCTTGGGGCTGAAATCAGAGCGGCCAGCAGTTCTTTTCGCCGGGTCATGTCAAGTTTTACAAGCCTTCGTCCCTCAGGCAGACGCTCATTTGTGGACTGTCGAGGGCAACATTGGACAGAAAGTCACTTTTGTAAAGAATATCAGAATCCTCCAACTCTAACCAAAGAATGTTTATGAAGAAACACTTTCATCAACTTCAGCTCCCTCAGAAACCCTACTGTGGGAGCAGAA
>NW_005237507.1:0-239 GCF_000412655.1 Myotis brandtii
AAAAATGGAATATGATGGCTCTTGGAACAAAACCCTGTTTAGAGAGTTGAGGCACCACGTCATCCTTTGGGGACAGGTGATCACCTTCCTTCTCAGAGGAGAGCAGCCCCCTGTGTCCATCCTCCCACAGCCCCAGACAGTGAGGACAGAGGGACACAGGAATCTGGGATCGTGGTCACTTGTTCCTCTGGGCAGGTGGCCCCCACCCCTTGGAAAGTGCAATCTGGGACCAGCACTGT
>NW_005237508.1:0-239 GCF_000412655.1 Myotis brandtii
TTTTAGTGAGTCCTTTTCTGACCACCCTTTAAAAATTCCAACACTCTCTTCTGGCACACTCCTCATTCTTTTTTCCTGCTTTATTGTCTTTACAGCACTTTTCTCTATAACATAGTCCTTAATTAACTTAAATGTTTTATTTTTTGTCTCTTTTCACTACAACTAAATCCCCATGAGGGCAGAATATTTTACCTATATTGCTCACTGCTGTATTTGTGGCACCCCAGATGATGGCTGGC
>NW_005237509.1:0-239 GCF_000412655.1 Myotis brandtii
CCTTCTTGGAGCTAGTGGGGAGGAGGCTGACAAGCAGCAAAGGTCCAGTGTTTATAAGTTTCCTGTGTCCTAAGTACAGCGGGGACCCTAACTCTGGAAAGTTGTAGAGGGAGTGACATTTGGGTTTAGTTCAAAACAAAAACAAACAATACAAACAAAACTGAACAGACTGTGATGGGGGAAGGGACCGTTATGGAGGCCCCCCCCCCTGCATGCCAAGTACTGCACTAAGCACTTTC
>NW_005237510.1:0-239 GCF_000412655.1 Myotis brandtii
TTAGGTCCTGATATATGAGCTGAATTATTCATACTGTTCTACGAGGTCATTTGGTCCGTGGGATAGTAGTCACCTCTCCAGCCCATGAGATTGCGGCCCAACCATTGCAGTACTGTGAGTATTTTGAGTCCCACGTCTCGGGTGGCCCCCGTAAACGAGCCATTCATGTGTCATCCTCTCTGTGCCCAGCTCCTGAGCCACATCCTGGGCAGGAATCCTGCCTCCATCCTTAGGATCGC
>NW_005237511.1:0-239 GCF_000412655.1 Myotis brandtii
CTCTGTTGACTCATGAGTTTGCCGACCACTGGTCTAGTTACCTAGCTCTCTCTTGCTGAACTGCCTGGAGCCCAGATCCTCCTCTTGGCCCCAAGTCCCAAGATCACAGCAGAGCTGGGCCCAGAGCCAGTGAGTTGGACTCCAGAATCCACATTTAACCACTAAACAGGACAGTTTGCTGGGCAGCCTTGCGAGAAGGCCGGTGGCAATACACAAACGTCTCAGGAAGGCTCTTTCTC
>NW_005237512.1:0-239 GCF_000412655.1 Myotis brandtii
GTTTCGATTGGAAGCTACAGGACAGACTTCAGCATGACGGACTTGGAGAACTCCAGGGATTTTGGAACCAATGACAACATGGGAGCCTCTACGATCACTATCACTCAGGAGACATCTCTCGGAGGAGAAGATGGTACGTCCCTCACTTGAGAGGATGCCTGACCCCTGGGGAGCAAGAATTAGAGCTGATTCTGCCCGGCAGGTGTGGCTCAGTGGTTGAGCATAGACCTATGCACCAG
>NW_005237513.1:0-239 GCF_000412655.1 Myotis brandtii
CACCTTCATCGTCCTTAGTTGCTTTTAATTTCCTTTTCAGGTCAACCACTCAATGTGGCCTCTTACTGGAAACCTAAGGAGCAGGTTTTGAACACTTGGGGGCCACAGTGAACAAAACAATACAAGCACAAGAGAAAATGATGCAATCAAGGGATGCGGTAAACGAATGCATGAGGCTGCTGCAGGCGTAACATGGCATACCGTTTTACAGTAAACTTTTTTAAATAAGTAAGAGGAGT
>NW_005237514.1:0-239 GCF_000412655.1 Myotis brandtii
GGCAACCAAGAGCTGCCTCTGGGGAGGTGGGGTCAGAAGGCTGCATGCTGGAAAGGTGCGACTGTGGTGTCTGGACGTCCACAGCCAGGGTGCTGTGGCAGCTGTGCACCCTTGGATGTGGAAGTCCTAGGGTCTGCAGATCTGTGGGTGGGGCTGCAGGATTTTGTCTGGAGTGGGTGCAGGGTCATGGGCAGTGTCCAAAGCCAGTCTGGGTGGTGGTGCTGATGAGTTTCTAGAAG
>NW_005237515.1:0-239 GCF_000412655.1 Myotis brandtii
GGACATTCCCTTTCGCTTAGACCACATTCCACTTGCTGAGACCACATTCCACCTGCTAAGACCATTATCTTTCCCCTCAGTTCCTTCCTGGAATCAGGACCTGCCCAAAGAATGCTCCGCCCAGAAAAAGTCCACCTAGAGTCCTTTAAAACCTCTGACTCGCCGTCCCTGGGTGCTGGTACCATTTGGGGACTCAACCCACCTGGTTTTCCAGATGACCTAATAAATTCATAATTCTT
>NW_005237516.1:0-239 GCF_000412655.1 Myotis brandtii
TCTAATGGGAGGTTATTTTCCTTCCACTCTAGCAACTGTTATGAAATTATATCCCAAAACGGAGCTACAATGTGTAAAGGGCGCCCTGTGTGTCTGGTTGTTCTAAGGAGAGGAAGAAGAGACTTGGCAATCTTCTCAGCACTCCTCAACCACAGTGGTTCTCAAAGTGTGGTCCCTGGACCAGCATTACCTGGGAACTAATTTATTAGTAATGCAAATTCTCGGCTTCCACCCGGCTC
>NW_005237517.1:0-239 GCF_000412655.1 Myotis brandtii
AGCCTGGTGTGGGGACCCCTGCAGTCACGTTGGAACAGAAGGGCCAGACTCCACGATCCACCATCCAAGGGTCATTATTAGTTTTTCCTAAACTCACAACCCAGTTCAAGCAGCCGGCTGTCTCCCAGCGCTGCCTGAAAACACTGTGAGCCCCTTCCATGGAGAGGTCTTTCCAAGTTACGGTCCTTATGGGGTCAGTGTGCTTAGAAGAGCTGTGCTTACTGGTGGCTGGCTGGCAG
>NW_005237518.1:0-239 GCF_000412655.1 Myotis brandtii
ACAGTTCATACCAAAATATTACAAATTTAAAATTCAAAATTAATTATATTTTACAACAAGCACCATGATCTCTTCGTACTTAAGGATATTCTGTTGTTTTGCTTTTTTCTTTTTATGCATCTCTTACCATGTTTAAATAAAACTTTATGGCCTGAATAGCATTTATTTGGCATTCCCATTAAGTGCAGCTTTAAGGGTAAATTTGATAAGTATTTTATGTTGTTTCATTTGGGGCAGGC
>NW_005237519.1:0-239 GCF_000412655.1 Myotis brandtii
TATCTCAAGTTATATTTTAAACTCCTTTATTAGGACTCGTGTCCTTATACTTTTAAATTCTTATATAGAGGAAACATTTCCTGCCTTGATCATATTTTGTTCTTAGAATGCATGCTGCTCCTGTTTATTGACTGAAAAGTCTATTTAAAAAGATACCTTTCTTTCTTTGCACAAATAATACAAAGAATAGCAATAGTATATATTATATTTTTATAGCTCTATGCCTGTTTTAATTTTTT
>NW_005237520.1:0-239 GCF_000412655.1 Myotis brandtii
TGATTCAAGGTCATTTTCTGGCTACTGCAGAGGGCACAAAGTGTCCTTCGACATTCTATCCTTGGCTGGGGAACCTGCAGGGTGCTGCTACACTTAGGCACACACCGAGTTAACAACACCTATGAGGAGAATATCAATGCTGTGGGGTGGGGGGCAGGCGTTCACTCCAGGTGGGGGCAGCAGAAGGTTTCACAAAGCAGGTAGCTTTAAACTCTGGCTCTGAAGAGGAGGACGAATTT
>NW_005237521.1:0-239 GCF_000412655.1 Myotis brandtii
GGACAGGTTCTCAGGGAATCAACAGGGTTGGATGAGTTTGATGGAGACACAGGTTTGGTACCTGCATATCTTGGAGACTCTGTGGGAGGGGATGGCTCAACAAAGTTATAAATTGGCAGAGAGCGCTTCCCCTTCAGTCCTCGCCTTAAAGCCAGACAGTTCAGTTCCTCCTTGCATGTCCCTGGTGCCTTCGGGGCTGCTGCCCAGCGCTGGAGCTCAGATCGAATGAATTCCTCAGG
>NW_005237522.1:0-239 GCF_000412655.1 Myotis brandtii
CGCCGAGCCGGCGGTTGGATGGGCTGTGCGTGCTGAGGGCTGTGTGCTCTGTGGACTGAACTCGAGTGAACCCCCGCAGGGTGCGTCTGGGGGCTCTGTGACCTGCCCCCGGCCCAGCCCCGATTCCTGCTCGCGGCGGGCGTTCGCATCATCGGGCTTTAGAGACGCCCCAGTCGTGGAGAGAGAGGAGGTGAGAGGCGCGTAGCCTGCCGCTCGGGCCTGAAGGAGGACTTCAAAGC
>NW_005237523.1:0-239 GCF_000412655.1 Myotis brandtii
TTTTGTCAAATGCTTTTTCTGCATCAATTGATATATGCTCATGTGATTTTTGTCTCTCATTTTTTTTATAGTTTGACCAAAATTGTTTTTATTAATTTTAAAAATTCTTAATTCACCCAAACTGGAAATTTTGTTTTTGCAAAGTTTTAAAAATATTTCAAATCATAAAATCATTATATACACATTGTGTGCAATTAGGAAAATACAAAACAAAAAACCATTAAAAATAAACTAACAAG
>NW_005237524.1:0-239 GCF_000412655.1 Myotis brandtii
AGATAGGCAGGGAAAGCCCCCAGGCCTAGCTCGCCGAGGGAAGGCACCCAGGAGCTGTCTGCCAGCCGGATTTCCGGTCCTCACAGACCCCAGACCCTGCCTCCTTGCACCCTTGCTTTCCCTACAGGAGCCATCCCGGTGCAGCCTTGCTCACCTGCGCCGCCCAGTGGTAGGAACAGAGAGCTGCGGAAGAAAGTCGGCCCTCAACCACTGACTCCATGCAACCCTCCAGGCCCTAA
>NW_005237525.1:0-239 GCF_000412655.1 Myotis brandtii
AGGTTGATGCTCAACCACTGAGCCATGCCGGCCAGGTTCATAGGCTGTCAATTAAATCCCATAAGTCTTTTTTCATATATGAAGCTCTTCAGCCAAGTGTGCTCCTTCCTGTGTATTTGAAGAACATTTCCGTTGATCATGATCACATTTCATTTTTTAAAATATTAAATCCATTTGAGGGTGTGGGGGATACTGGAAGAGATGGACAAAAATTGCGCACCTATGAATGAGGACAGTGG
>NW_005237526.1:0-239 GCF_000412655.1 Myotis brandtii
CAGCTGTGTTTATTTTGCCAATTCTGAGTGGAAGTTAATTTGATCCAGCTGTTCTTTTTATCTACTCTGTGAAAAGGCACAGGATCCGTCGCATTTTGGGCTACCACCTTGTCTACCCCTGGACAAACTTTTTAGGCATCCGTGGCCATGGAGGCTGGAGTGTTGGTGTTTGTGAATTTGCAGCTGAGGCTGCTTGTCCCTGGGCGTTATGGTTGTAGGTACCAGGAGGTATCCAAGGT
>NW_005237527.1:0-239 GCF_000412655.1 Myotis brandtii
AGTCCCACACCTCCATATTCCCACCATTAAAGGTGGAATTTTTGCCATACTTTGTAGCCCCATTATAAAATCCTTTTGTAATCTGGTCAGTAGGATGCAGAAGTGACCCTGTGCTGGCTCTGAGCCTAGGTCTAAAAGAGGCCTTTTTAATTTTATCCTGACTCTCTGACCTCTGAATCTGACATGAGAATGAGCTTGAGCGATTTTATTGGAGGATATGGGACTACTTGGAGCAAGAC
>NW_005237528.1:0-239 GCF_000412655.1 Myotis brandtii
AGTTGGATAGACTTTTTCAGTTTCTCATTAATGAGTTCAGTCCCTTTTTAAACTGGTGAACTTTTTATGTTTTTTGGTTTCTGTGGTTTTCATGCTGAGTTAAAAGCAATTTCATGTCACCATTCATTCTACTATTTTACTTTCCCATTATTATTCATTGTAGCAGAAAACACACAGAATTTTTCAATCATGAAAACCTGACACATCAAAGGTTTGGCATTCATGGTTTGAATTTCATG
>NW_005237529.1:0-239 GCF_000412655.1 Myotis brandtii
AGGTAGAAAGCATTTGTAAAGATGGCATTTTCCATCTCACACTCTCACTGTACCATGTGTCAAATGACAATGTCTACAGGTACACAACTGAGTTTTGATAGTACCTGCCAGGCAAGCAGATACAAGAAGATTTGGAAGAAAAATAACAAATATGGTGGAATCTAAGAGGAAAATGTTTAAAATAATGACATTCTATTTCCACATAGTTCTCCTTCTAAATAGATATATGAAAAGATGGG
>NW_005237530.1:0-239 GCF_000412655.1 Myotis brandtii
TTTTTTTTTGTCCCTTTGTTATTTTTAGCTTAAAATCAAAACCCATGACTTTATAGTAACATCTAATATTATTTTAGTGAACAGGGGAAGGAAAAAATGTGTGGACATATTCCTATCAGAAGGAATCAAAGAAAATACCTGGTGCTTTTTCGTGGCTGTTGTTGGGAGTGATGTCAGTGTGTGTGTCTCCTATGTCTTCTAATATCTTCAAGACCTTCTGTCCTTAATAAGTGACATAT
>NW_005237531.1:0-239 GCF_000412655.1 Myotis brandtii
TTTTTTTTTTAATGCTTTACAGAGAAGCATATATTTTTTATTAACAGTGCAGCAATATCTATAATGACTGAGAGGATCTGCCAAAAGAATAAAGCCTCCTGCCCCCACTTTGGCCCCTTTTCCCTGCCGTCTCAAAGAGGAGCAATTTATCTTCCAGAGAAGATTTTATTTGTGGTTTATTATATAAGTGATTGAATATGGGACAAAGCAGTATGGTCTTGTTTGGTGAGACAGTATTA
>NW_005237532.1:0-239 GCF_000412655.1 Myotis brandtii
GTGTCATAGGTTCGCCATCACTGCGCTAGATGGTAGCCAGGATTAGAACCACACCTTCTGAAGCCTTGGCCTGGGTTGTTGTTGTTTGTTATTTTACCGCCCTGTGGCAATTCTCTTTTTTATTTTTCTTTATTTATATTTAATCATCTCCAGGGATATATTTTATTGATTTTTACAGAGAGAAGGGAGAGAGAAGAGAGGTGAGAGAGATACATCGATCGGTTGCCTCCTGTATGCAC
>NW_005237533.1:0-239 GCF_000412655.1 Myotis brandtii
CTCCCGACTGCTTTGAAGTGATGGTACACTAGATCTTATTATTTGTTGCATTCATAAATAAGCACTGTTATTATTTCACAGATTTTAGTATCACAAATGTCTTAATAACCGTATTTAAATATGATTCAATTTAACTTTAACTTAACATTTTTTTCTGAGATGATATGCAACTTCCGGAAGGCCTCCCCTGCCCTGGAGCACCGTGCTCAGAGAAACCATACTTTGGCAAAGCGAATCGC
>NW_005237534.1:0-239 GCF_000412655.1 Myotis brandtii
AATAGGAACTCAAGGACTTGACTATCCCTATGAATCACAGCTATTTTTTCTCATCATTCATCTCCTGGCACTTAGTAGGTACTCTATAGACATGGTCAGAATAAATAACTACTACTTAATCGATGACATGCAAAGACGACATTCCAGGTGGGGTATCTCAGGGAAATGGGCAGGGCAAACTGTTAGTTAAGCTGATCAAATTATTGAATTGATACCCCCTCCCCTGGGAACTGACCTTT
>NW_005237535.1:0-239 GCF_000412655.1 Myotis brandtii
TAAACTGCATGTCAGTCACAATAAGTTATTCCTTCTAAAGAAAAGAATCTTTAAGGTCTTTGGCTTTAACCAATATGGTCAGAGATTTAAAACAGGCATTCTTAAGCCAAGTTACCCACTTCATGTATTGTCTAACTATACGAACAATAAACCTGTGAATGTAAATTAACCTCACAATTAATTTAGCCTGAATTTTGTGACTGAGTTAGCAGGAGGAGTATGAATGCAGGGGAATTTAT
>NW_005237536.1:0-239 GCF_000412655.1 Myotis brandtii
ATCAATGATGTTTCTCTCTATATATCCCTCTCCCTTTCTCTCACTCTAAAATATCAATAAAAACATATTTTTAAAAAATGCCCAAGTCTAGTCTATCTAGATACCTCTCTCTCTCTTACTTTACCACTCATGCCTTGAAAGTGTTGTCCATAGTCACTATCCTCACTTCCTCTTAGTGTCCAGTCCCTCTTTACCCCACTGCTCCAGTGAATCTATTCACTCAAGGCCAGCAATGGTAT
>NW_005237537.1:0-239 GCF_000412655.1 Myotis brandtii
TAATTTATAAATAAGTAAAACATACCCATATTGCACTGGGTGGTTGTATTAGTTTCTCAGGGCTGTCATTACAAAGTACCACAAATGGTGGCTTAAAACAGAACTGCAGTGTCACAGTCCTGGAGGCAGAAGTCTGACATCAAGGTGTGAACAGGGCCATGCTCCCTGCTCTGATATCTGTCGAAGAGAATCCGTCCTTGCCTCTCTCTAGCTCAGTGGTTCTCAACCTTCCTAATGCT
>NW_005237538.1:0-239 GCF_000412655.1 Myotis brandtii
GGCCCACGTGGCAAATCGAGAACAGCTCACGGACCACTCGGAGGCCGAGCAGCACTCAAAGGACAAGGGGCATTCGAACCCTGGCCTTCCTTCCATTTAACAGAGAACAATGAACATACAGGCTTGCTCCGAGCACAGGCAGAATCCACGTGAACCAATGAGCTCATAACCTGCCATACATCGAGCTTTAATACCGTCTGTGGTCATTCTTATGACATGTTGTCGCTCTTCCAAGACCT
>NW_005237539.1:0-239 GCF_000412655.1 Myotis brandtii
ACAAGATTTATTTTGGGAACTTAAGAAATGATTTTAAGGTTAATATGGGAGAATGAAATACTTGTGACATGGATGATTGAAAATGCAGATTAATGAAGGGTAACAGGACACGGTCAGTCACTAAAATGTATTGTGAAGCTGCAACAATTACAAGCAGTACAGGCAGGAGAATAAATAGTCAAAAAGAGAACAGAAAACTCAGAATCAGTCCATTACATAGAAGACTTTTGTAGGAAACC
>NW_005237540.1:0-239 GCF_000412655.1 Myotis brandtii
TTTTTGTGGACTTTGGAGTCAGAGCTCTAGGTTCAAATCACACCTCTGAGACTTAATACTCGGTATGACCATTGGCAAGTTACTTAACCTCTCTGAACTTTAGTTTCCTCATCCGTAAAATGGGGACAATAACAGTATCTGCCTCATAGGGTTGGTGTAAGGATTAAATCCTATGATGAATGTAAAGCTCTTAGCCCATGGATTGGCATATACCAGGTGTACCTGTTAATGTGGATTTT
>NW_005237541.1:0-239 GCF_000412655.1 Myotis brandtii
GAGATATTTCTACATGTCTTGCCCATGTATACTGGTCTGTGTTTATGTCAATCACCAGGTGCATGAATTGTCAGTCTGCTCATAGATTATGGGGTTGTTAGGGATACTTAAAGTTTATCTCTTTGGGGAGTGCTCTTGTTTCTACATGTATTTAGTAGCCAGTAGAAAGCAGTGGTCTGTAGATCCAGAGTGAGGGTAGAAAAAATATATATATGGTGACCTTTTATTACATACTAGAG
>NW_005237542.1:0-239 GCF_000412655.1 Myotis brandtii
ATCTCCTTGTCCTATGGCCAGAAGGTAGCTGTTCTGAATATCCATTGCCCACGTTTTGGAAATGTCTTTTCCAAAGCTACAGAGCAGGCATTCGCACCTTGGCTGAGTGCTTGGATACTCATCCCTTCACCTCACAGGGATGCATAGAGTGCCCCCTTAGTGCAGGGATGGCAAATAAAGGAGCATGCACCTGTGTTCCGGTGAAGCCAGGTTGGTCTGTGTTCTATGTGTGCAATGAC
>NW_005237543.1:0-239 GCF_000412655.1 Myotis brandtii
TAGATATTTTAAAAGGCAGCATAGATACTTCTATGATACTGTCCTAGAGTAAACTAAAGAACTGGTAGGTGTTTGGAGGTGTACTGTTAAAGGGAGAATGCATTTTGATGAAAGATGAAAGATATGATAGCATAAATTTGGTTTGCACTTGATCCTGAAGGTTAGGAAAACATTGGGAATGCAGCAAAGAGGGAATAATTGCTAGAGATGAATCATTGTGTGAACTCAAGTGGGTGGAC
>NW_005237544.1:0-239 GCF_000412655.1 Myotis brandtii
GGTAAAATAATGTTTTCTGTTATATAGCAAATAACCAGTAAATGTACAGCAAATAATCAGTTTCCCTTCTTTTATGGATTGATTGCTTCTGGAGTAACTGCTAATTGGCAGACTGTGATAAGTGCTATGGAGAGATATGATCTGTTACAGGAACATAGAGAAAGAAAATGATCTTTAAGCTGGGGAATTAGCAGAGCGTTACATGGGAAAGGTAGCTTTGAGATGGCTCTTGATGAAAG
>NW_005237545.1:0-239 GCF_000412655.1 Myotis brandtii
CCGGACGTGTGTCGCCCGCGGGGAGTCCGGAGGCCCCAGCTTGCCTGCCCGCACAGCCTCTTAGAGGCATGTGTTGATCTTGTGATAAACTTCAGTCTCACTTGGAGCCGTGTCCCCGCTGCTGTTCCCCGGGTGGCAGACAGGTCAGATCCAGCCCTCGCTCCGAGCTGCGGTCCCACTGCGAGGAGCCGGGAGGGCAGGAGAGGTGTCCCCGTCCCCCGAGTCCCGTCACCAGGACC
>NW_005237546.1:0-239 GCF_000412655.1 Myotis brandtii
TGAGACCAAAGAGCAGGAGTGGCCCTGTCTGAGGGTCCTCTCAGCTCTTCATGGGCCTGCCCAGCATCTACTTATTCTTCAGACCCACCTCCAACACACCTTCTCCAGAGAGCCACTTCAGCTCCCAGACCCGAAATGGCCTCTATAATTGCACCCATTTCCTAGTGTTGCATTCATGAGTTCCTTTTCTGTACTTCCCAATGCCAACGAGCTGAGGCAGAGCTGGGGTTTTCATTCCT
>NW_005237547.1:0-239 GCF_000412655.1 Myotis brandtii
GAGATTAACTGATTCCTTTGGCTCTCAAAATAGATATCAAGTCAGTGACAGATTTATAGACAACAATCCTGGTGTTTACAGTGCATGACCTTTTGTCTTGCTATTGAATTACGTTCTGAGATACAAATTAAGATCTTTAAGAGGCATGGAGAACTACTTAGTATCAGAGGTATATACTTCACTTCTCAGAAATTTCTAAATTCTCAGGAGAGCAGACTGCATCTTTATAAACTGTGCTT
>NW_005237548.1:0-239 GCF_000412655.1 Myotis brandtii
CAACCACTTACTAGCTGTGTGATGTGGGTCAAGTTGCTTAACTTCTCTGAGCCTGCATATGAAAATGGAACATAATGAACTCCACCTGTTCTTTAGTGTTGTTAGGAGTATTAGGTGAGAATTCATTAAATGGGTTTAGTCAAGTGTCTAGCACCTGGCAAAAGCTTAAGAAATATTAGCAACCCTGGTCAGAGGGTCGTCCTGATACGCCAAGGTTGTGAGTTCGATCCTTGATTAGG
>NW_005237549.1:0-239 GCF_000412655.1 Myotis brandtii
GCTGGCACCGCGGGATCCGTCATTAGAAGGGTCAGTCAGACACAGGTTGTTGAGCACTGATGGAGTCTGGTCAGTCAGAGCAGTTAGTCACTCAGACGGACACACCCTGTCAGGCCCAGATGCCATCAGCCAGGGATGGGCAGCCAGCTGTAGTCAGGCAGGCAGACCCGGTCTGGGTCCGTCAGGCGCCCAGGAAGACTGTGTTCAGTCAGACACAGCTGAGCCCCGGGTTACCAGGC
>NW_005237550.1:0-239 GCF_000412655.1 Myotis brandtii
TCTTAATTTGGCAAACCACATACCAATGGAAGAGGATTTGGGGGACAGCAGGGCTTGGGGAAAGCCAACGCCCCCGTGGACCTAACGTGTGCGCTTGCACAGAAGCTGCTTCCGCGGCGGCGAGGGGTGTGCCGACTACCCTGGCCTCCAGGCTCTCCATTCCAGCTGTGTGGCCAACCTGGTTGATTGAGGCAACATGGCGCGGAGGCTAAGGCTGCAGGGTCTGGAGCCAGACTGTC
>NW_005237551.1:0-239 GCF_000412655.1 Myotis brandtii
AAAAAGACATACTTAATTTTGTCCTAGTACATCTAGTATGTTAGACTAGCAAGGAATTAGGAAGCTAGAAGAAAGAGCTGCCTTGATTATAGCATTTGAGTTGGAGTTTATAAAACCATCCACTTCTTTTCTTCTCTCTTCTGATCTTCCTCTTATCACCACTTTTCTCTTTTCTACTCTCCCTTCCCTCTTTCTGCATTCAAAAACTTCAATATGTTGACTTAGATTCTTATTTTTTT
>NW_005237552.1:0-239 GCF_000412655.1 Myotis brandtii
AAAATATTCTTATGCTGCCCTCCCTTTTCAATAATCACTGAGCTGGATTAGGAATATTCTGTACTGATTGTTATTTCTTTCAGTACATTGAAGTTAGCAATGCACTGTCTTCTGGCTTTTGTCTTACTATTGGAAAGTCTATCCTTAGTTTGTTCCTCATTTGTAGGTAATCTTTCCCCCTTGGGTTGTTTCTAAGATTTTTCCCTTTTTTGTTGACTCATCATAATATGTTTATTTAT
>NW_005237553.1:0-239 GCF_000412655.1 Myotis brandtii
AAGACAGTACTTTCCTATGAGGAGCTGTGGGCAGGATACAATGCAGCCTTAGATGGAATTACCAGGGGAGGCAGGATGAGTGGAGGCGAGGAGGAGAAAGCTACCTGAAAGCAACCAAGGACTTGTCCAAGTGAGCAGCTGCTGGGAAGATGAAGGTCCTGGTTCATTCAAGCTTTCAGTCATGCACTTCCTGTCTGTGCACATGTGCCAGGCACCACTGGATGCTGTGGATGCAGCAG
>NW_005237554.1:0-239 GCF_000412655.1 Myotis brandtii
ATCTGTATCTTATATTCCTGCTTGATGTAAATACTTGGCATAATTACACCACCTGGAGACAGGTTGCCCTATTTTAAGGCGTAATCCTCTTTGCCCTTGCTCCCCCATTAATCCTACTACCTGTTCTGCCCTGCTTCATTTAAAAAATATTATTCATCACCATTTAATATGTAGTTTGACTCATATTGAGGCAGGATGGTATGAAGCTAGGAAAATTCCTTGGCAAGTAGAATGGGGAA
>NW_005237555.1:0-239 GCF_000412655.1 Myotis brandtii
ATTTGCTATAATGGGGAGTTAACTTCTAAATAGTTATTAATTTCTGCTCTTGGTCACCTAACTCAAAGCCCCATTAATAAAATCCAAGGCAAGGGAGCACAAGGGCTAATAAACTCTTATTGATGAGAACAGGGTAAGTATGCTCGCTGGAAAACGCAAATTACTCCGGCACCATGTCCCAGTGCTAAACACAGGGAGTGTGCTTGGAGCCAAGAGGCCACAGTTTAAAAATCAGCATT
>NW_005237556.1:0-239 GCF_000412655.1 Myotis brandtii
GGGAAGAGATAAAGCACTTGGAGCCAGGAGAAATTGATCCTCACCAAACTGGATTATGTGGTTTAATTCTAAGTAGTTATTGATCCTATACTTTAACAATGTGCAAAGGCACTAGGGTCTACGGACGAAGAGGAACATGGCTGTAGGACTGCAGCCTCCCAAAATGCATAATTGGTGAGGAAGGTGGACCAGTTACACTTACAAGTGAGTGCTGCAAAAGAGGAGTAATCTGAGCACCC
>NW_005237557.1:0-239 GCF_000412655.1 Myotis brandtii
TAAAATCAAGTGAGAAAAAAATTTAGTTTCTTAAGTACAAGATAAAAAATAAAAAAGTGAAGTACTTAAATTCGTTCACTTCCTCTACTGTTCTGCTTGGCATGTCTCTTTCCTGTCAGGTAGTTACCACAGTGTTGAAGTTCCCTGAGATCCACTGCTCTTCTGTGTCATAAGCCACAACTTTGTTTCAGGCAGGCTGGAACTCTCTGCTCACTTTGTTTCTCCCTGCCTTCAGTTGT
>NW_005237558.1:0-239 GCF_000412655.1 Myotis brandtii
GGTGAAGTTGAGAATGTTCTATATATCCCACTAAACTTTATTCTCATTAGAGGGAACTTGAAGCCTTGATGACAAAGAGGTACTATTTGTGCAATTTTATATTGAATATTGTATTATTAAGTTTCCAAGAATAAGTGTCAACATTTCCACAAAAGTGTTAATTCAGGAAGGAACATGGTCAAGATATTTCTTCTCATTAAGACATTAAATCTTATCAAAAGGGAAGCAAATTTAAAAAA
>NW_005237559.1:0-239 GCF_000412655.1 Myotis brandtii
CTAAATTGATAAGTATATTTAATTGATTTTTAAAATATTTTTAATGATTTCATAGACCAAGGGAGGTGGAGAGAGAGAGAGAAAAAAAAAACAATGATAGCCAGTCAAGGGGACTCAGTCTACCTATGAATCAGGAGGTCAGTTCCTTTGCCCCTCAGAGCACATGCGTGGACCCCTGCTAGATCCCCAGGTGGGGCTTCCTGGAGGCAGCTTATCACTGATTCTCTCTCATCATTGAT
>NW_005237560.1:0-239 GCF_000412655.1 Myotis brandtii
GTGGGTGATTCATTTCTGGGACCTGGAACCTTGAAATGGTCCCCACAAAATTTATTATATATTGTGTTTTTAAAAGCAAACAATTGCCGACTTTAGAACCAACGGTCATTGCTCAGTGTGAGTGTTAACAAATCTGCTGGTCCTGACACTTCATATTGTTTCCTTTATGATTGTTATGAGCTATTTATTTTCCAGTCTTTCCTTACTTTTTGGCACAAAAGGCAAGATTAGCAGAAGGA
>NW_005237561.1:0-239 GCF_000412655.1 Myotis brandtii
GCCCTTTCTCAGCCTCTCAGGGCGAAGTGAGCAGGATATTCCTCCACAATCAGAGCTGCTATAAGGACACGGGTCACACTCGCTATTTTGATTCCGTTTGGGGATAGAATGATCCGCTTTTACTTTCTGTAATATTCCTGGAGCCACATTGGAGGTCACGTTTAAAGCACAATGTGAGACTCAGATCCTGAAGGAAGAATTAATAATTTCAGAACCCGGATGGAGGCCCTTCAGTGTAA
>NW_005237562.1:0-239 GCF_000412655.1 Myotis brandtii
TTCCCACAGGTCTTTGGGATCAGCCTACCTCCCGTGAGAATTCTGTTTCTCCCTCACCCATTGACCACGCCATCCTTTCTGGGCTGGCCAGAGAGGAATCATAGAGAACAGGAATTCCAGCTGCCACGTCTGCCTTCCCACACACGCAGAGCTGAGATTGGTTGAGCGCTTGCTATATGCCAAGCCTTGTGCTAGGCACATGGCCCAAAGCATCTCATTTCATCCTCGAGTCCACTTTG
>NW_005237563.1:0-239 GCF_000412655.1 Myotis brandtii
GGAAATGTTCTTTGCAGAGGTTAAAATCATATAATGATTTAAACATTATTATATATACTCATTGGTATTATGTACTGCAGGATGAATGCCATGCCTATTATTGGTTATGCATTAAAATGGCTCACTATAGATTGAGTGTCATCCTGTGTACCAAAGGTTATTTTTTTAAAAAGTTATGTGTAAGTTATTTGTGGCTTACATCACATACAGCATTTTATATATATAGTAATACTTAATTA
>NW_005237564.1:0-239 GCF_000412655.1 Myotis brandtii
GCAGCAGCAGCTCCTCCTGGAAATCTGGGGAATGAAGAGTCTCTGGCTCCACATAGACTCTCGCATTAGAAACTCGGGGTCTGAGGTTCAGGAGTTTTCGCAGCCATCAGGTGACTGGTGCACAGCAGTGGGGGCCACTGCTCGCAGGGAAGACACCAGCCCCTGGAACACGACGCTGGACCGAGGCCTCTGGAAGGACATCGGCAGGATGGATTGGGGTCAGGAAAGGTGCGAGAGAG
>NW_005237565.1:0-239 GCF_000412655.1 Myotis brandtii
GTGGGGGGGGGGGGGGGCCTGTTTCTTTGATGTGCTTGCCACTCTGTCTGTAAGGCGAGGTCTGTCAACAGCGGGGCGTGCGCCTGTGTGTGCGGGGCCCATGTCAGCCCTTAGGAAGCCGTGTAAGATGGGCTAGAACACAGGCTCCTCCACACTCAGACCATGCCAGGTCCACACAGTCCTGAACTTCTGCACCCCTCGGCTTTCTCCCGAGAATAATAATAGCACGGACCTCAGCA
>NW_005237566.1:0-239 GCF_000412655.1 Myotis brandtii
ATTCCCAGATACAGTCCCTGAGCCACAAGGTGACCCTCAGCTGGGCCTTCCCCTGAACCAGCAGCTCCCGTAGAAAGGGAATGGGGGGGGGGGCAGGTCCCCCAGCCAGGGACCCCTGGGCCCCACTGTGGCCTCACTGCCTGTGCCAAGCAGCCCCACTAAAGGAGTTCCAGCCCACTGAACTGAGATGCCAGTGTGGCATTCCTTAATTTTTAAAAAGCTGATTATATACAACAAAC
>NW_005237567.1:0-239 GCF_000412655.1 Myotis brandtii
ACCTTCCAGCCCCAGCCTTCTCCTGTTCATCCTTCCTCCCTCCTATGGGACACCCTCTGCCTTCCCATCCCACTCCTCCTCTCTGGCCTCAGACAGATTGCTGACACTCAATGCTCCCAATGTATTTTAATGACCCCTCTCTCCCTTGGACTATGAGTTTCTTGCGAGCAAGGACTTAGCTTGTTATCTTTTGCAAGAATCGTAGCACCAGGCTGAGCCTCAAAAATTGTGGAATTAAG
>NW_005237568.1:0-239 GCF_000412655.1 Myotis brandtii
AGTCATTTCTCCATTATTCTAAGCACAGCCCCTGAAGTAAAGTCCCTGACTTTGATCCATGCTCCATCAGAACTCTAGACATGTGTATGTTACCTAGGTCCAAGCCAATTTGAAGAATTTGCATAGTGAATGGGTACATAACCCAAGTTGGTCCAATCAGAGTGAGTGCAAGAACTTTGTAAGGAGTAATTAGGAGGAGGAGGGGTTGATAGTTCTCCATAGCTTTATGTCTCTAATCC
>NW_005237569.1:0-239 GCF_000412655.1 Myotis brandtii
TGGAGACTAGAGGTCATTGTGCACTCCCAACATCAATCGAAGAGAAGCTCCAAAACTAGAAGTTACCCAGGTTTATTGGGAGAAAGACTGCATTGGCCGCTACCCAGCTGGCAGAACCCTACTACGCTGGCAATGGAGGAGGTCTCAGCCCTGACCTCTCCACCTACACTCCACTTCCTACCCCTAGGCCAGCCCCACCCCGCCCACGTGGGAGGTGCTTTCCAGCTGGCCTGAGCTCC
>NW_005237570.1:0-239 GCF_000412655.1 Myotis brandtii
CTCCCTCTCCTTAGTTCAGAATGACAGATAAACCACAACTGCCTATGCCTCCTGGGGTCTCACATTGCTGGAAACCGTGTATTACGTACGTAATAAATGTAGTCATTTTCTCCTTTCAGTCTGTCTCATGTTAATATGATTATTAGTCCAGCCAGAAGGACTTAGAAAGATGGAAGGAAAATTTATTTTTTTCCACCCCCAAAACACATTTTCTGGAGTTGGCCTATCATATCTCCAAC
>NW_005237571.1:0-239 GCF_000412655.1 Myotis brandtii
TGTCCAAGATGGGAGACTTGGTACCACCTTTATTCTTCTGCATCCCTCACTCCCCACATTCTTAGTCTGCCAGTTGTACCCCTTAAGTTGCTCTTTGATCCTCCCTCTTCTCTTCATGCCACACCATCTTCTAGTCCCAGCCACACCGTCTCTCTCCTGGACCCACCCCCCGCCTCCACTCCAACCCAATAAAACAGCCCACTCAATGCTCACTGCCCTGTCTAATCCATTCTTTAAGC
>NW_005237572.1:0-239 GCF_000412655.1 Myotis brandtii
ATAGGATAACAGTATGTTATATTGAGAGATGGAATCTAAAAGACCCACAAATAAAGAGCATGACCTTCTGAGCCTGAGCTCTTCCTGATATGAAGGCCTAGTAAAGGCAATCACTCTGTGAAGTGACTCCAATGAGCAGGAGTTGGGTTGGCATTGGGAGACTGAACAGGGACAAGATGGAAAGACATAGATGTGTCCCTAAGCTGGTCACTGCTGTGGGTGACTGAGGTTTCGTCCTG
>NW_005237573.1:0-239 GCF_000412655.1 Myotis brandtii
TTTTGCTTCTTCCTTTCCCATTTGGATGCCTTTTATTTCTTTTCTTAGGTAATTGCTTCAGCTAGAACTCCAACGCTTTGTTGAATAAAGTGGCAAGTGTGTACATTCTTGCCTTGTTTCTGATTTTAGAAGGAAAGCTTTTAGCTTTTCAGTGTTGAATATGATGTTAGTTATAGGCTTGTTGGATATGATATTATGTTAAGGTACATTTCCTCTATATCCACTTGGTTGTGAGTTAT
>NW_005237574.1:0-239 GCF_000412655.1 Myotis brandtii
CACCTGCCATCGCCCGTGCTCCTGCCTGAGGACACACGTGGAGCACCCACTTCTGCTCCTGGCTGCAAAGGAGAAGCACAGCCTCCCAGGAGTGGGGGGCGGGGGGGGACGTGGGAAGGGGGCCCCTGCCCGGGGCTGGCCTGACCCCCACGCAGCTCAGAGAGGTTCACTACCAGCAACGTGCAAGGAACAACTCCTCCGCGGTGGCCGGGGACCCAGGCACCAGGCGGAAAAACACC
>NW_005237575.1:0-239 GCF_000412655.1 Myotis brandtii
CCCTCTCCCTTCCTCTCTGAAATCAACATATATATATGCCTATTTTACTGTGTTGTTTTAAGCATTCATTTAAAAAAATGCATGTAGGAAAGCCTGTTAGTCTTAGTGTTAAAAAAGTTAGTGAAAATTAAGTTATACAAATAGTATCTAAGAATACAATGTTTATGGCTTATTAATGAGGATTGAGTTCAACAAGTAGAGTGTGAAAACCACATACAGCTGCTTTTCAGACAATAGGG
>NW_005237576.1:0-239 GCF_000412655.1 Myotis brandtii
TTCAATTCTGGTCAAGGGCACATGCCTGGATTGCAGGGTGCGCAGGCAGCCGATCAATGTTTCTCATCATTGATGTTTCAATCTCTGCCTCTACTTTCTTCTCTAAAATCAATTTTAAAAATATATTTTTAAAAAAAAGTTAACCGTCATCACACATTGCATGTAAAATAATGGATAAAGGTGGAGAAAAGATAAGGCTTGCTCATTAAAATATATAAGTGTGTGCACATGAAAGCACG
>NW_005237577.1:0-239 GCF_000412655.1 Myotis brandtii
AGTTCTCTTTGAGAGAAAGATTTTAATTATAGATTTAAGTCTATAATGGATATAAACCTTTCCAGGTTTCTTATTTCTTCTTTGTCTGGTGATAAGTAATATTCTTCAAGGAGTTTAAACATTTCATCTAAATTATCATACCAAATTAGTCATAGTATACTGGTTAAATTCTAACATCTATAAGATCGATAGTGATATGCCCATTTTTATTCTTTGAAAAACTTTTCCCTCTATTTGAC
>NW_005237578.1:0-239 GCF_000412655.1 Myotis brandtii
GATGGCTGGGGGGAGGGGCTGCGGGAGGTTGGCCAACTGGCCCCACCCCTGATTGGGCAGGTGCACTGGCCACGGTGTGTCATAGCGCCTGGTCGTGCAGGTCGTTATAGAGTTCCGGTCACTGGCTTTTTATATATATAGATGAACAGTTTTCAGTATCATGACATTTCAGCGCATAGCCTTATTCTAAACTCCCATCAGCAAAGATAAACTGTGTCATTGGCAGTGGGATTAAAATT
>NW_005237579.1:0-239 GCF_000412655.1 Myotis brandtii
CCCTTGGGAGCTGCCATTCTGTTGTCTGTATCTATGAAGTTTGTTTGTTGCTTTTTGTTTTATATGCCCCTAGATATAAACCCACAGAGTAGTGGTTACCAGAGGGGGCGGACCCCCTTCAAGGACCCCCTTCCTTCCTTTTATCCATTAACCCGCGGCCTACTCAGCCTGTAGGTCACTGCTCCTTTTCCCGGCTTCCCCATGAAAGCTTCCAGAATCACCTTAAGCCGCAGACATCC
>NW_005237580.1:0-239 GCF_000412655.1 Myotis brandtii
GAGGCCGCACAGGATCACTGCTCAGGTGGGGCCGCAGAGCAGCGCAAGCCTGGCCGCAGCCCCAGGCCCTGGTGGCTGCTGTGACAGGTCGCCTCCCTCCGCAGCCACCTCAGTGGACAGGCCTCCTGACCCCTGGATACCAAAATGGAGGCTCCAGGAAAGCAGCGTGGGTTCCCGCATCGCCCCCATCACTCTTCCTCCGCCTGAACTATTTTGAGAGACTCCTGCCATCTTTCTCT
>NW_005237581.1:0-239 GCF_000412655.1 Myotis brandtii
GCCCACCACCACCACCACCACCACCACCAGAGAAATCTTACCCCAGTGCCTTTCTGAAGGTGTCCCTAACTTATGTGGACCAAATTGGCTGGCCAAACAACTTACCTTACATCTAGATAAGTGAGTCAACAAAGAGATACTTAGGAGACTCACTGTTCTGATCATTCATCTTACCAAGCTTATTCAGCAAGATGTGGTGTGTATTCTGTACCCAGTAATCAATGCCACCAATGACACTT
>NW_005237582.1:0-239 GCF_000412655.1 Myotis brandtii
AAGGACGTCTGAGCAACCAAATGAGGTGGTTCTTGTTTTGTGGGGAGGGTTTCTTCCAGGTTCGCACGTTTGGAGAAGTGCCTTGGGAAGAAACACAGGTGGCCGCTGAAGTCACCGAAGTCCCCTTCGTGGCCCTGCTGGTTGTGACACAGGGAAGAGGGAGCAGCAGTCACCTATCCTCTGAGGCGGGGCTGACAGGGGAGTCTGTCAGAGCAGAGTGAGCGTGGAGACTGTGGGGG
>NW_005237583.1:0-239 GCF_000412655.1 Myotis brandtii
GACTGGCCAGCCTCCCCGAACTGTAACCAAAGAGAAATCAATGGAAATCAGACACAGAGATGCCCCCCCACACCTGGCTTTCTGGGTCCCCCTTCCCAGGTCCCAAGGTGGGGTGACAGGAAACCATGCGGGGGGGGGGGCAGAGTGAGGAGGGATTTGGAGCGAGGCTGCCCATCTCACTTCCAGCTGCATCACCCCTCACAAGCTGTGCGGCCTTGGGCGGGTTATTAACTTCTCTG
>NW_005237584.1:0-239 GCF_000412655.1 Myotis brandtii
ATGAATGATTTTATTATTGAGATTAACATATTTCACCGAACTGCACTCACTATTCCACTTCCACAGTGCTCTAACTTACACACACACAACACACACACACACAATTATATTTTTGTATCTTTATTGTTGAAAGTATTACGTAAGTCTCCTTTTTCCCCCCATTGACCTCTTCTAGCCTGCCTCCGCCCCCCACTCCTTCACAACCCTATTGACTATGTCCATGGGTTATGCATATATGC
>NW_005237585.1:0-239 GCF_000412655.1 Myotis brandtii
TAACCACCTTTGCCTCGGCCCCTGCTGCAGCAGCTTCGTCCGGAAGGACGTCAGAATGATGTCTGGAATAATACTTTTATTATCATAGATATTTTTAGAAACCAAGATCTGGACACTGGTTATATACTGAAGTTTTCACATCTGTAAAATTGGAAAGATAATAGATTTCTCATAGGGTTGTGTGAACATTAAGTGAACTAACACACATATAGTACTTAACAAGGGCCTGAAATATAGAA
>NW_005237586.1:0-239 GCF_000412655.1 Myotis brandtii
AGAAAATTTCACTTATAATACAAATGCTCAGAAATAACCTCACATTTTACACATATGTTTAGCTAATATAAGAAAATAGTATAATATACATAGTGTGTATGTATAATTAAACTGATTTTTTCTTTTTAATTCATTGCTACTTTAAGCAGTGCTGAGAAAAACAAAGTGTGTATAATTTATCTAATTATTTTATAAACACACATTAGTATAAACGGAATTGTTGGGTATAGGGGATATAT
>NW_005237587.1:0-239 GCF_000412655.1 Myotis brandtii
GTTTACAAATTTTATTGGAGTTTTTAATTATAAAGAAATGAGCCTTAAATCTATGGCAGAAAAAAATGTTTGAGATATACATAAATGAATAGTTCCCAAAGGAAACTTCTATAGCTGCCATAGCTCTCATAGGGCTGCATGGAAGCGTGAGGAGGGGCAGTGTGTGTCTAGCATACACTGAAAGCTGGACTGAGTAATTGCTTTTTGAACTAAATAATAGTTCATTGAATTCAGACTTT
>NW_005237588.1:0-239 GCF_000412655.1 Myotis brandtii
GCGGACAATCATAGGCGAGTAAAGGGAGCGGGACGGCCTAAGGCGGAGGGCAGTGGGCAGTGGAGAAGGGGCCAGCCTTCCAGTGACAGTGACGCCGATGGCAGCCACCATGGGCTCGGACAGTTGATGAACTCCGAGGGTACAGCCTTAAAACCAATGTGGATCTAAACACCCAGAAGCAGCCCAGCCAGTGTGGCTCCAAGATTGAGCATTGACCTGTGAACCAGGAGGTCATGGTT
>NW_005237589.1:0-239 GCF_000412655.1 Myotis brandtii
AACAAGGGAGAGGGAGAGAGGACAGGAGCTATGGGGCCAGGACTGCTGATGTCAGGAAGGCCAGCAGGCACACGGCCATCGTTTGAGTGGCAGTCTCATCTACTGGACAAAACCAGGAGACATGGCGAGAGGTTCATTGTTGCTCCTACAGAGGCAAGGGGGAAAAGGTGAGGGTATCTATCTATCTATCAATCATCTGTCTGTCTACATCTATCTATCTATCATCTGTCTGTATCTAT
>NW_005237590.1:0-239 GCF_000412655.1 Myotis brandtii
GTGTGATGATGGACATGTGTGACCTTTTCTTTTCAACCACATATAGGTAGGGCTGGCAGGGAGTGCAAGGCTAGCGACCAGGTGTCTGAAACAGCTTTTTCCTTTC
Source organism: Myotis brandtii (assembly GCF_000412655.1). Classification (NCBI taxonomy): domain Eukaryota; kingdom Metazoa; phylum Chordata; class Mammalia; order Chiroptera; family Vespertilionidae; genus Myotis; species Myotis brandtii. The sequence goes on from NW_005237590.1 coordinate 107, forward strand.
TTATTAATTAAATACTGAAATATTTCCTATAGTGTATTAGACGCATTTCCAAAAAGTACCTCAGTGAAATATGTATAAAATCACGGATTCCTTAACAAGATATATGACACTTGTTATCTCCTTTATGAGTCAC
>NW_005237591.1:0-239 GCF_000412655.1 Myotis brandtii
CCGCACAGGCCGGATGCATCCGGGAATGGCACGGCCGTCTTCCCAGGGGGGAGGGGTGGCCCAGAGCAGGACCCCGAGGGGCTCCCACGGGTGGCACGTACACTTGACAAACTGGCACCGATGCCCTGAGTGAGGGGGAAACTGAGGCAGGGGGCAGGCACTGTGCCCGAGGTGCCATGCTGGGGAGGGACCGAGCTGGCGTGACTGAGGCCAGCCCGGCCCCAGGCTCCACACCAGGC
>NW_005237592.1:0-239 GCF_000412655.1 Myotis brandtii
TCCACTTCCTGCACAGCTTCAACACTGGCACACACTTTAAAATCCCAATTTTTCAAATCACCGAAGGATGTCAGACCAGGCAGATGGGGGTTTGGAGCCCAGCCTGCTCAGCCCACCCGCCTCGTAAGCCCCTGCCTCATCTGAGCTGCACCAGGGCACATGCTGGGGAGTAATAATGGGGACGATGAATGCCCGCGGCCTCGGTTCAGGGCGTGGCTGGCATCCCCTGGAAGCTGCAT
>NW_005237593.1:0-239 GCF_000412655.1 Myotis brandtii
GTCGTGGAGACCGAGCGTGACAATGACTAATTTCATCACAGTTGGTCTCAACTAGAGCCTTGCCCAATTACAATGGAGAAGGGCAGAGGGCTCACCTGCCATCCTGCCTGCCAGAGCCCAGCACAGGGCCCCTGCGGGGCTGCCTGCTACCCCTCCTCAAGAAAAAGACAGAGGAGAAGCCGGCTCCAGGCCCTCCTGCTCGCCCACCATGGCTCCAACCCTGCGGCTCTGGGACACGG
>NW_005237594.1:0-239 GCF_000412655.1 Myotis brandtii
CCCATTATGCAATACTGCCTCTTAAAATCACTCATTCAACAAATAATTATTGAGTGCCTATTATGTACCACATTGCGGCAGGTATCAGATATACAAAGATAAATTTATGTCATTGTATCCTCACCTCCCAGCCCACTCTAGGACAGAAATAAGAATTATTAACAAATAACTGCAACATAATGTAATAAGCACTATGAAAGGAGTATATTAAAAATAGCATACATAAGTAGCAATGTTGA